>NW_019737981.1:2586102-2843774 GCF_002891405.2 Cryptotermes secundus
AATACTAGACATACCACAAATTTGCACCTTCCCACATCACGCCTAACAATCTTTCAGAAAGGACCATATTATTTTGGTATTAAGGCTTATAACCACCTGCCATCCAGAATCAAGAGTATGAGTAATGATGTGAAACTATTTAAACTGAGGCTAAAAAGATTTTTTCTTTCAAATTCTTTTTATTCCTTAGAGGAATACTTTAACCATGTATGTAATTAAAATTGGTAATTGTACCCCTGATATGTTATAATTTTATATCATTACCTAAGTATTTTGTATCAATTATTGTTTTATAATTTTGATCATTTTATGCATTGTACATTAATATAAATCTTTTAACTGTCTTAATGACAAAAGTATGTATGTAGTTTTTGTATTTGCGTATTTTAATCTATTAGCTTGGGATAAAATCCATATCCACTGGTCAGCTGTACCATAAGGATCAACGGAATGTATAAATGTAAATAAATAAATAAATAAATTTCTCTAATATCACTTTTAATATTAACCTGTCACCTGTGACTGGACTCCCAACTGAAAATTTTAAATAAAGGAATGACTGCAGGTGGTGAATTTTCAGTAATAAATATCAGGATTACCTTCAGATTTGAATAAAAATGGTGAATTTATTTCTCATTACCCCCATTTATGCTACATGGCTTACCCACTCAAGTTCTCTAAACTAATCTCCCTACCAATATTACATGAACAGTACAGCTACAATGCTCCTCACTGTGTAGCTCTTTCTATCCTCATGTTAGTTTCCTTTATTACAGGTATATATATATATTATAGGTATTGAAGGCTTGATATTCACAACAGTTTAATAATTCTCTCTCTTGCTCTCATTCAGAGTGATTTTTCTTACATCGCTCAATTGCATCCAAAGATTTTTAAGCAGTTCTTATCTATACAGCAAGTCAGCCCATGGAGAATCTCTGAAGTAGAGTAACAATGTTGATACAAAAGCTGACTCTTAGTCTTAAAAATCGTGCAAATCCATATCCCAAGAAGGATTTTAACCCCACAATCTCAGTTCACTTCATCTGTTTATTTTTACAAGCTAATTCAATAGCTACAGGAGCAAATTATGGAGTTGGTCTAATATTTTGTATACTTCAGAGTGCGCATCCACCTATAGACGTAACACGGAATAATTTGACTCCATGTACTGAACTTAAAGATGTTTTCATTTTTCTTCCTTTAGATGCCAACAAGTGAATCAGAAAGTTCAAGTTCATCCTGGAAGACATCTTCACCAGCTTTATCAGTGGCATCAGCAAATGGGAGGCCACCATCCTGTCCAACACCTGATTATGACACAAGTTCATCTTCATCAGTATCTTCTCCTGCTGGGTCTCTCAGTAATGGGAGCAAGAACCCTGCTCATCAAGGAAAACTCTACTCACCTTCATATACGTGTATAAATACAAGCATAAAACCAATGCTCAACCCCCAGAGCAGACTCGCTGCAACAAATACAGCTAAAAACACTGCTCCTACTAGTCAAACTACTCCAAAAAATGCTGACACTGTGGAAATGCAGTCCATAGAGTCTTTCAGGCTTAAAAATCCTCAGTCACCAAAACCGAGGCCACCTGAAACATACTTTGTTCCAGTAAGAACCAAGAAAAAAGCACAGAATTCAAGGTAAGTGTTTTACTTCAGCAAAATAAACTTGTGTTATCCCTTTCAGATGTGTGTAATTAGGAATTTGTAAACTTTTATGGTGTAGTGAGTTCTTCCCACCTAGTAAAAACTACATAGTAAAAACAAAAATGAATCACCATCATCTCCTCCTTTTTCTTCTTCATCATCATCATTTCCTCTTCTTTTTATTCCTTCACTTATGGTGCACTCTTGTGGCTAAATAAACACTAAACAAGAATGCTCTGATATTGAGTTTGCTCATGGTGTAATAAATAATCATTGGTAAAAATGAGATACAATCAACTGCCAAGATTTTATATAGCTTTCACGATGCACTTTGGGGCAAACATGTTCCATGTGGATATTTATTGTCACATAATAAGATCTGGTGGTTTTGATTACGTTTATTTCTGCCATATTGGCATCTTAATTTCCAAGCATAGGATCATGTCCATTAAAATGGGTATGTGTACACCTTCCATTGCTTCAAAGAATCCTAGTGAACGGCACTGGCCCATGTGATGTATGGTCATACTATACAGGATTTGAGATTCTCACAGCAGTGGTTATGAAGAATTATGTCTTCTGGGATATAATACGGTGTTGTCATTTGAAAGTCAACTGACATTTTTGAGGAACATGTCTCCTCCATCTTCAGGATAAAAGAATAAGCCAAGCAAGAAACCAGCATGAAAGCAGGTGACAAGCAGAGCTCATGCTGTTTTTTGCTTTTTTTTTTTTTTTTTTTTTTTTTTTTTTTTTTTTTTTGCTTGGCTTATTCTTCAGCTTTGAAGGTGGTGCTGACATGGTCTTCAAAAATGTCAGTTGACTTTCAACTTACTACAAGGCATTGTATCCCAAAAGATAGGAACCCTTTATGGTCATACTGTTCTATAACACAATGTGTCACTAACTTTAATCATGTTATTAAAATGGAATTAACTTTAAGAAATAGCCTGTTAATACTGGACATTAAAATGTCAGATTTTGTGTGAACGTGTGTGTGTGTGTGGGGGGGGGAGAGTGATGACGTCTCAGTTGTTACAATAATTCATATAGCAGATTCTGTTATTTAGCATGTATGATGTATGGGGAATAAGGTGTGCTGGCTACATGAATCTGCTGGTTGCATGAGAAAAACTCTTACAGAAACATCATACAAAGTCAAGGAGCACCCTTCCACTTTAGTTCTTGTGTTGAAGTCTTTGTAGGCAACATAGTAGATTGACGGATGAAAGATTCCAGATATACTGTAAGATAGTCACAAATTCAATTAGCTTCTACCATAAACAAACACTGTCTTCATAAACCAATTGCTAACCTCTCATGCTTTCAGAAAAGCGCATATTATGCTGGGATCAAAATTTTTAATAACCTGCCATCCGATCTCAAATGTCTTATGAATGAATAGGCACAATTTAAAATAGCACTGAAATGATACTTAAATACACATTCATTCTACTCTGTTGATGAATACCTATTGTCTAGAAAATAACTTATGTATCTTTAAATAACCTTGTGTGTAGTCACTGTGTATTCTTGGTTTCTCTTGTGTGAGAACTCCATTGGGACTCTAGTTATGTTTTGTATTTATATGACATATGCCACATCCTACAGTCATTTTGACTAACTTTTGATCCATGGAATGCAATGTAATGTAATAATGGCACCTCCATGGAGGAGGATGAGTGGAACTGTTGGTTGTAATTGGGAGAACTGCCACATGGCAGGTGAAGAAATGCACATTGCAAATTTATTTTTGTAAATTTTCTTTGCCAGATAAGAATTCCAGATGCTTAGATGCTGGATATCTGGGAGATGACTGTATAATAATTTACTATTATCATCCAGTTGCAGTATTAAAATTAAATAAATGCACTACTAATTTTGACTGATGGTAACCCATGAACATGTTCACATTAGATGTTAAAACACCTTTAAATATTCAAGTTATATAGTATGAAGTACTGATAACTGTTTTTATCCTGCTAATCTCTATATATATTTTATATAGAAAGACAGGCTTATAGATTCATCATATTCCTTTATCCAGTCATATGCCTGTTCCCTAAATAACTTTGGAACTAATTTATGGATTTTTATGTAACTTGGTGTGGCCAGCATACCACCAGAGATCAACTACTCAGCTCTATGAATAATTTCCTACCCTCCATAACACCAGTATTTTATCACTGCAAACCTTTGAAAACATACAAAACTAATTTTGCCTGTGGTTCTGTATGTGTGTGAAACTTGGTCTCTGACATTAAGGGAGGAACATAGACTGAGGGTGTTTGAGAACAAGGGGTTGAGGAGAATATTTGGACCGAAGAGAGATGAAGTGACAGGAGGTTGGAGAAAACTGCATAATGAGGAGCTTCATAACTTGTACTCTTCTCCATGTATAATTAGAATGATCAAGTCAAGGAGGATGACATGGGCAGATAATGTAGCACGAATGGGGGAGACGAGGAATGTGTATAGCATATTGGTGGGAAAGCCAGAAGGAAATATACCACTGGGAAGACCAAGGCGTAGGTGGGTGGACAATATTAGAATGGATCTTAGAGAGATTGGATGGAATGGTATGGATTGGCTAAATCTGGCTCAGGATAGGGACCAGTGGAGGGCTCTTGTGAACACGGTAATGAACCTTTGGGTTCCATAAAATGCTGGGAAATTCTTGAGTAGCTGCAGAATTGGCAGCTCCTCCAGAAGGGCTCAACTCCATGAGTAAGTAAGTAAACCTTTGAGGTGGAAGCAACATTGATATCACCTAGTGCAGAATCCTAAAGTATCTGACATGTACATATTTTTTACTGACAGATCATCTTTGGGATTTGGTTTTCAGAGAATTTTTCCAAATATCCTAGCTACAAGTATTCTATGTAGCAGGATCCTATCATAGTCATACATTATTTCCAGTTGTCCTGTAACATTTACATTATATTATTTTATGATCTATAACATCATTCTGTATCCTGTAACCACTTCGAGGAAATGCATGTCTGTTTATTTCCAATCTTGTCTCTGGTTTTTTTTTTTCTAACATCTGTCAGCTGCAGTCATATAAAAGCATAAGTAGGGCTATTACTCCATTCACTTTTAGGAAGGCTTGTTTGCAGCACCTGTCTAGCAATATACAGTTTATACAGATAATGTCACAGAACTGTTTACATATAGAATGTTCTTCATAGAGTCTGATGGTGATTGATGTGTTTCACCATACAAATTACACTTTGCCTCATTTCAATCTCTGTTCAGTGATACCAACCAATTAACATGGAGAGAGGAGCAACTGGCAGGTAAGCAGCGGCCAGTCTCCATAACGATAGGTGAATATCCATCAGGAGTAGAGAGGAGAATTCCAACACGTTTTGATTTCCTTTCAACAAATGTTACTGATGTCAAGAAGCCGGTGTCATCAGTTGACAGCTCCAATATCACCTGCCAACTGCAGTCTGAGCTGGCTCAGACACTGTCAAGATCAAATCTAAGGAAACAAACTGATTCACAGGTAAATATTATAGTGTGGAAACACATCAGCTATTCTTACTTAATAATCATAGTTCTTTAAAGTCCTTCCTGGAGAATGCTAGGACAGTACCTTAAAACAGATTGTGACTGCTTTCTTCCACACCTCTCCCAATTCAGCATTATATACTGTACTCTTACAGATTGGTTGATTGATTAAATTCACTGAATGACTCAGAAAGCGATTGGTTTACTTATCAAAAGTTTTTTTTCTTTTATCCTTGTACTTACTCTTAATGTTGGCCACACCATAGCTTGTAACCGTACGCATCCTTCACGGAAAGTCTTATTTGTTTGTAAGTAACGGTTAAGTTTAGCTGTAGAAATGAGATGCCCCGGAGGGATCATGGTCCTCTGAATTGGCCTTTTGTTGCGAGGGACAGAAAGGGGGGTTGGTGAGTCCATTGCATTCAAGGGGGAGTAGGTATACCTTCTTTCGTCCGTGCCTGTGGGGGTGGAGGACCTGTGGATCGAAGCTTCAAGAAACTTCTAGAAGGTGTGCAGACCGGAAGGGGTCCGTGTATTTGGTCATGAAACCCTCCCAGTGGAAAGTTAGAGATGGCTAAGAACGTGGTTTCTGGAAGCAGCAGCTGGGGTAAGGGGCTAGTTAGTGGGTAGAGGCCAGGGAGTGAGGGTGTTCATGTGGAACCTGTGCTAGGGGGTTAACCGATCGAGCCCGCATCCAAAAAAAAAAAAAGACGTAAGCGAGCCAACACCCGTGTACCCCTGGGATATAAGGCTCATTCCGCTGAATTTAGTCGAGGCATACACCGCGTGGAAATGAAGCGTGTGGGGACGGGTGTAAGCTCAAGCAGTTAATTGCTGGCTTCCCACCACAGCGGCCCAGGTTCAATCCTGGGTTTGGTCAAGTGGGATTTGTGATGGACAAAGTGGCGCTGGGACAGGTTTTCTTTGAGTACTTCGGTTTCCCCTGCCAATATTCATTCCACCAATTGCTCCACAATCACCCTCACCTATCATCTGGGGCTGGTACAATAGGCCAGAAGTGGCCACAGTACAAGGGACTTAGTCCCGCCCCACAAGCAATAAAAAAATACTCTTAATGTTCACCTATTGCAGAAACATATACATTAGTGTAATGTCAAAGTTTAATACAAACAAGAGGGTACAATATGTTTGTCTCATATTTCATGAACACATTCAGGGTCTGTAAATAGTTACAAGTAATTTTTTAAAATGGTCGTTTTACAAGCTGGAGATGATGTAAAGATGTTACATTTCTAAATTACTGTTTTATGCTTTCGATTATGTGCTGCACTCATGTAGCGGAAATGAGCTCTGCTGATTGCTGATATAGTGATATACAAGTCTGACAGATGGATACAGACATGATCTGGAGTCAGTCTGAGAGACGCAAACAATGTCAGTGTATCATTCAAGCCTTCCTCTTTGCAGTGGTGTTAACAAACTGTAATACTTTCTTGAATTTTATAATAGATTTTCAAATGGTCTGAATATACCTTTCAGTGTAGCTTTATCCCTGTGGAGTCATTCAGTGGGCATGCACTGAACAGCAAACAGATCCATGAACAACTGCATGATGATTTGGATTTTTCAGTGAATTTAGTCAGGATTCAGACAGTGACATATTTGATCATATTGATCTTGATGCCAAAATATGTGGGCCTGGTTTGGGGGACAGTTGTATTAACTCAGTTGATAGCCTGGCAATTGCAAATATAGGTGGTAATAATGATGGTGGTGGTGGTGGTGGTGGTGGTGGTGCTGGCTGTTGTAGTAGTTGTTAACAATGATGAACACAATGATGATAAAGACTGGACTGCCTGGGATGAAAATGACCATGATCTCTATATAATATCATTCCATGCACCATGTGGTTACAACCCACCTCAAAATGGAAAAATGCTTGTTCCTTCACACAATTTTTTTATCTTAGTTTTCAGTGCAACTTTGTTTGAGGAAATATCTGCTGTAACTAACAGATACATAAGAGAGAGAGATAAAAAAAGGCAAACTGTACAGCATGAACCAGCAGTCCGCAAAACTTCCAACTTTGTTTCGCCTGGACTTCCATTTCTCGATCAGCTGAGTGCCTATCAAATGACTATCAGCTTCTCAAGAATGACTACTCCATGCAGTTAGTAATATTGATTTTCTTTGCAGGTTCCTCTGCAAAATGGAATTTCAAAAGATACTGCTTCAGCAAAAGGCACTGTAACAATCTCTGTCAACTGCCAACATCCCATTAGAAACATCTCCAATGCCAGGCCATCACATGGCTACACCAGTAGCCCACAAGATACAAATGGTGCAAATAAAATCCATATTGAAAGCAATAATAATTCTAGGAGTAAGGTTTCAGTTGTTTCAACAGAATGTAAAACTCAAGTTTCACAGTTAATTAATCCAGCAATACAAACTATTGCAGATAAGATAGGAAAATCATTGGGAACAAACACTAGAATGACCATTACAGTGCCAAATGGTGTGCAGTCAAGTGAATAGGAATCTCATACAGTGTGAAGTGGTGCAGATACTTCTTTCTGAAAGATACTGGCATGGAATATTATTGAACAGATGGCAGTTTACATCAAATGTGACTATAGGTGGACCATGATTGCTACTTAGGCTCTGACTCTGGTGGTCTACATGATACAAACCAAGGTATATAAATGGGTATGGTATAATTTTAATAAGTGTTCAAACCATGTAATAAGAAACAACACTGGAAAGATTTACATCAGTTCAAAGACATATTTTCCAAATTTGTTCCTTGTTTATTTTTAATCCCTCATTTCATTTGATTTTCATGTATTGTATGTATATTACACTACATAAAATCTGTTTCCTTGTATTTGTTTAAATACTGATAATGAAAATTTTTTAAATAAATTAGTATACCATAACATGTTCTGTATTGCATATTATGTACCAATTCTTCTGTACAATCCATTTTTTTCCTTTCACAAATTTGGTCAAATTTTATTTGAGTTTTATATAACAGATAATGGATATGTACTGATTTGGTCCAAACTTAAATTCATCTTGCACATTTTAGCAAAGACATACCATATTCAGTCAGAATCAATTCAGTAGTTTTGGAGATGAAATATATACAGATTGATGCAGTCTCCTCATTATACACTCATTTAATGCATTTTATGTAAAAAATGCTTACAGATATAAGCCATCCAGCAATAAAGGCCACTAAAATGAAGGCAATATGCAGATCAAATGAAGGATTAAATGCATGTCAACTTCCTGTCTCCCCCTCCCTTTTAGGACATGCAGACTAATGCAAAGCAAATTTGCTGTGCCTTTCAACTCCAGAATAGCACAGCACTTTATACTTACTCTTTGAATCAAACGTCGGATTCAGGTTCCTTGCCATTGACCATCATCGGTGTATTATTATTATTATTATTACTATTATTATTATATGAACTGCAGCAATAGCAAACAACTTAGAAACCCTGATATAATCCCACATTATTCAACTATATGCAAATGTACTTGCAACAGTGTTTCATTTAGTATAAAACACTGAAGCTAGTAAACTGAAATCCTTAGAAAACTCCAGAAATCTTTCTATAATTGAGAACAAAAAAATAAATAAATAAACAATAAACTACATGAACTCAATATGGTTAAAGGACATAAAATATGATAATACAATAAAACAGAATAAGAAATTCAGTGACGAACTTACAACACTTTCTTCCTTTCAAATGTTGCAGCCTACATGGTGAGACTAGCAGTAATTATCTGTACAGGTACTATGTTACATTTGTCAGATATAAGCACAAACATTCACCATGTTTGTTATTGTTAACATATACAAATTGTGGAGTTCTTCATGATATGTGTCCATATAAAATTTCACCCTTCTTACTACAGTGGTTCTTTAGTTAATGCCCACAAGCTTAAAGTTAAATATGGATGTACTGTGATATCATGTTCATGTACTATATTTTACAAAAACATTATCTCTTGAAAAAAGCCATATAATTCACAAAAGTCTTATTATGCAAAATTTCAGGACCTTACACTAAGTGGTACTAGTGTCACTGCAACCTCAGAAGTTCATGTTACCATCATACTGGTAATACTCATGTTATAGAAAGGCACAGAAAGGAGGGATGGCATCTAGTGTCGCATTGTTTATACCAGTTTCATGAAATCCACCAAATGATACTAAAGTTCTTAGGGGAGCACCCTGACATGAAATCATAAGACTGTCTTTCCTTAAAAAAATATGGCATAGGGGCTCAAAATGAAAAGGGGATTCCATATTATGTTCATGGACCCATCTGTAGCAAAATTAGCAGTAGTTCTACTGACAAATATTATCAATCCCAAATGTTTGGAATGTTGTCTGTCTGTGCAGTGTTCTGAGGGCTTCTGCAGGCTTCCTCCATACTTCATGCCCACAACTCTCAATCACATAGAGGTACACTCATTGCATGTGCATCATATTTTTAACAGCCTTTGTTTTAGTTGTATAGCCCCATGTTGGGAATCACTTTTAACAGTTTTCTTCTTTTAACTTGTGTGTGGAGAGCTTTCAATTTTTCTCAGCATCTTGCAGGGGCCTTCTTCTGGCAGGTGGAGGAACTTTCAACACCCACGTTAATTGACTGATATTACTTTATTAATATATATATTTACACTCTGTGAACTGTGTTGGTCACATTTATTTGGCACATCAGTATATATCTGTTGTGCATAGAAAACAGCGTGATGACACTCAGCCTCCATATGGAGTGAACCCTCTAACATCTTTGTTCTGGTCCTCTGGAAGAGAAATGCAGACCTATGTCTGGCTTGGTTGGCGATTCCAAAGCGACTTTTTGCTCTGCACAGTTATGTGATGTGATGCTAAAATACTGCCGTGATGCAATGCACAGCCTGCACTGGTCTGATTGGCTATCAATCCACAGTGAATACCCGGGTCACAAACCTCAGCCAATCACACCACAAATGCAGCCATATTACCATCATCCATTCCTTCTAGAATGTTCCATATGGCAAAGCATCCCCAAAGACAGAGAAATTCTCCAGCTCTTAAAACTTCATGAAATGTTGTGTCATGTTATGCAACTCTCTATATACCATCTACCTCATGAGTTGATTGCATCACATTGCATCATACCCGCTTGGATATTGTGTAATTAAAATGAAAGCATTATTATTCAAAAGTAATGAAATTAAAATACAAGTAAAAAAGTAAAGCTATCGCTGTACCAGGCCGTGAAGGCCCATACGGTTGTGAGACGTTGAGGGTCTCACATTATCTAGACAACCGGCTCAGAGATGGTGATAAGGTTGTCAGCCTTACACACCGGCCACGCTTTACTCCCCAGGAAAATTATTTAATTAATTCCTGGCGCTAATTTCTGTTAGAGGCTGAGTCGACCCCAGGGCCATAGTGCGGCTGGAAGGATTAGGTTAATTGAAAAAAATCCAATGACCTCATCAGGACTTGAACCTGTGACATCCTGACATGTGAATATGACGATCAATTATAATATGAGAATTTAAATGTGTTAATTTTGTCAAAAAAATTCAGTTACAAGGTGAGTTTCTGTAAGGACATATAATTGAAAGCCAGTGTTTACATAATACTCGTAATTGTCAGTGCAATATGATTAGTTTAACTAATCCCATGAAACACAGTCATACTTGAAGAGCTAACAGTCCCTCAACTGACAATGAAATTCCCTGCCATTACTGAATTTGAAGATTCATTACTGTGTTCACAAGATCTCGTCACTGGAACCTATCCTGAGCCAGTTGAATCCAGTCCACACCTTCCATAACCCATGTCCTTAAAATCCTTTCTGATACTAAAGGCAAGTGTTACCATACAATCTGGTAGAAGTTTACCAGTGTTTCAGAGGAATGTGCTGCCTTCATCTTCAGGGTAGAAAAAACTCCAAATCTTACATTTTGATATCATCCTCTTATTTATGTCTATGACACCTGAGTAATTTCTTCCATTTGGCTTTTTCCACTAAAATTTTGTATGCATTCCTTATCTCCACAAGTTCTACATGTTCCACCCAGCTCACCCTCCTTGATTTGATCACTCCAACAGAATTTGTGAAGAGGACATATGTAAAGCTGCTCACCATGTCATTTTCGCCATCATTATCTTATTTCCTATTTGGTCCAAATAGATTCCTATGTTCTTCCTTTAGAGAAAAGATATGGAAGAACAAGTTAAATTTTATTTTACTCTATGTTTTAATCTTTAAGTGTACTCTGACTTTAATCTGCTTATAACTTCCTCATGAATGTAGTTTTTTTGTTGATTTCATCCCCAAATATAAGAAATTTCTTTGTTCCTATATATTCCAAGATTTCTGTGTTGGAAGCATAGTTTTGTGTCATGGAGTGCTGGTAAACTTTTATTTCTGTCCTTACAGTCAGTAAAGTAATGTGAGAAACATATAGGTACAAATTTTGAGATTATAACTATATCCTCAGACTGTGGACATATTTTCTTTCACATGTAACTACTGAATTGTATTAATTATCAGTCATTGACCAGTTATTGGGACCATATACTGTAAAGATTATTATAAACGCTTAAATAGCTGTAATAAAATTATACAGTCGCCATATATATCTATACACAAACACGCAATAATTATAAAATTATGTAAAACAGTTGATCTGTTGGGTCAAGCTATGAATGAAATGTATATCATTGCAACTCTCCTCCAAAACCTACTTTACAAACCTGTACGGCGTCACGTCTCAGCTGACACCCGCAAAATACACGCAAGCCACAATGGAAGAACGGTATTTTCTGTGGTCCGCACCGCGACCGTTGCTGTGCAGCGTTGCGGTAATCACGCCTCTATAACAGTGGAGGGGGTGTTTTCCGTGTCGTCCGCGCCGAGGAGCTATCTCGAAGACAACTGGGGTTACCCACTGTTAATTTGCAAGAGTGCTTCTGTGAAGAGAAAACTTCATTGTATGTAATTCAGTGAGACTGTTATGCTTCCTGTGTTAAAACACTAGTATGTCAGTTGTCTATAGGTGTAACGAGTAGTAAGTGATCAATAAATCAAGTCACCAATCCGAACTCCGTCTATAGTCACACGCACCCCTAAATCGGGACAATATTGATTTTGCATGGCGATACATTTTCCGTTTCCATTAGTCATTTATTTTCTCACATTGTGACACGAATCAATGTAAATGCAATTAAATAACTTTCGTCACACAAGCTTTTTTTTTAATTGTAAGAAAAAATGTAAATACAAGAGAGGCCTAGGCAATGGCCATCCGACCTTCTGTATCACATTCTAATAACGCTAATAACAACCACCATATTCTACGTCAAACGTGGTTCATCAGTAAACTTACCCTGCTGCCTCTAACGACAAAGTCCTGTATTACTCACACCACAAAAGCACCGTGGTAAACCATTCACAACATTACGTCATGTTGTTCTCGACATATTAACCAATAGCGTTGTTGGAAATTTTATGGTGTGTCTTGGGCATCTTGGGTAACTGGTCAGGCAAAATCGGCTATATAGAGGCGATACAGGCATAGAAGTTCACTTTCTGTTTCCTCTCCGGTTGTAGTAGGTTTGAAATATTTCAAGCAGATTTCTTCAGATTTAAGGTAAGGTATAGTAAAAAGAGGTACTGTACTTCTTGTGGTGTCCATATGGCATTGTAGTATTTAAAATGGTTTCCGACGTTTGAGGAACAATGGAGTTTGGCCAACGAATTTCAGAATTATTTTAAAACAAGTTATGTCGTAATTTAGATCGAACATCAGTTTGTTTTTTATTCGGGTGCATTAGCATTTTATTTTAAAAGCTGATTTTGTTGCAGATGCCGAACATTAAGTTACAGAGCTCAGATGGGGAGGTTTTTGAAGTGGATGTGGAAATAGCCAAATGTTCCGTTACCATCAAAACCATGTTGGAAGATTTAGGTAAGGGTGAAACGCAAAGTATCGCAAATTTAGGCGAACTTATTCGGCAGTAGTATCTGGGACATAAAGACAGTGTAAAATTATGTACCAATCCAGAGATAATTCATTTTAAGTAAACGTGGTTTATCTAATTTCGATAGTGAGCTCAATATTAAACATATTGCAGTGTTTTACCCGATTGGAATTTGGTGTAATGTGATAAATTCAAGTTCCTTAGGATAAGACTGAATTGTACATCCATTTTGTACAATTGAAATTGTTGTTCACAGTACCTCTAAAGTTATATTGCCTTCCCCCCCCTCCTTTTGTTACTATAGAAATATATAATTAAGAACAAGTTAGCAGTATGGGGCATTTGTGCAACAACGATATTTGAAGTGTGCTAGTAGCCAGCACTATTTTGTCCCATGTTTCAACATCAGCAGTGAACATTGTCATTATACCACAGATCACTTCCTGGTCTGATTGTGAAACATAATCACAGTATATATGTGAGGAGCTGTAGTTCATGTGGTGGCACTGTTTTGAGAAAATACACACTTGACCTTCACTTCAAGTGGTCTTGTCTTACTGTACTTCTTGCTGTATACAAATTAAGTGAACTACATCACTAATTGGACACATGCATACTGAAGGATCTGTGTGTGCTAAAGGACAGCCTCATTTACTATGAAATGTACTCATACTGCATGAATGGCATCAAGTTGTGCAATAGAATTGGCTACTGATCCATAGGAAACAGGCTTGCTCCATCATGCCATGTACATGAGATGGGATGCATATGTAGTAATACTATTCAGTGACTTCAACATGTGACAGAATTCAGTATTTCTCTTTACTTCAGATGACCAGTTTTATTCAACTTCTGTATTTTTGGATTTGCTAGTATAGAGCTCTGCCTGGGACTGAAATAGTTCAAATCAGCTGCTGCTCTGTACTGATGATTCGACTCTATTGGGAAATTACAGATACCATAAAGAAAAACACAAATTGTAAGCAATGTTATTAAGGAGTTTGGTTTAGAAGAAAATTCAGAGAAAACTGTTAGATTGCAGGGCGAGATCACAACCTAAGAATGGCCAGTATATCCTTTGAAAATATGACACAGCTCAGATATTTGGGAATGGCAGTATAAGATCAGAACGTGATTAAGGAGGAAATTAAGAGGAGACTGAATTTGAGTAATGTTTGCTACCATTTTAATCCAGAATCTTTTGTCTTCTTATCTGCTGTCTAGAAACATAACAGTTAGAATATACAAAACTATAATTTTGCCTGTGGTTCTGTATGGGTGTGAAACTTAGTCTATGACATTAAGGGAGGAACATAGGCTGAGGGTGTTTGAGAGAAGGGTGTTGAGGAGAATATTTGGACTGAAGAGAGATGAAGTGGCAGGAGGTTTGAGAAAATGTCGTAATGAGGAACCTCGTAACTTGTATTCTTTGCCATGAAGTTGAGCAGGCTGAAATTGGAAGGGCTTGTAACATGAATGGGGGAGGTGAGGGATGCATATAGGATATTGGTGGGAAAGCCAGAAATAATGAGACCACTCAGAAGTTTAGAAATTGGTGTGAGGATAATGTTAAGATGCGGTAGTATGGACTATATTGATCTGACTTGGATATGGACTAGTGGAGAGCTTTTGTGAATGCGAGTATGAACCTTCAGGTTCCATAAAATGTTGGGAAATTCTCAAGTAACTGCACAATTGGTAGCTTCTCAAAAAAGAGCACAGGTTGTTGGAGGTAGTTATACAGAGCTCAAGAAATACAGCTTACAAATGATAAAACAATTCCATCCAGTGTGACTGTTGAAGCTTTTACTACTTCACTTCTTAGCACCCTAACAGTAAAAACACAGCACGCTACGAACAAATATAGGATGACAACAAGAACTACTGTCCCAAGAAAGACAGGCGGCACAAGTTCGAATGAATCAAGGACAGTTGCTGTAGCTGTAAGAAATTTGGATTTTTTATAAAGTGTATATTACAAATATTGTATATTTATGTATTTTAAAAATCAAAACACCCAATGTAATAGTAGTATCTAAAAGTATTGATATTCCCTCTGATGATGGTCTGTAGGGACCGAAACATGTTACGGTGACAGGAAGTGAAGTAGTAATAGCTTCAACAGTCACATTGGACAGAATTGTTTTATCATTTGTAATATTGTTAGTGTGATGGACCAGAATGAACAAATCATATACAGCTTACGTGTCTACTAGCTATTTCCTATAGTCCTAATGTGTTTCATGTTGATGTTTTTATACCTACCACTGATTTTTGTTAGTTCTTCCGTGGCATATTATTGGAGTCTTGTGTACCTGATGCAGGTAGCATGTTGTGTCAGGCAGTAAGTAATTGCAGTTCTATCATTTTCATCAGTTGAGACATTCACCAGTCCACTGTAAAGAATTTTGCCTGTTTATCTTCATGCATAATGTAGGTATGGATGAGGATGAAGAAGAAGTGGTACCACTTCCCAATGTAAACTCTGCTATTTTGAAAAAAGTTATTCAGTGGGCTACATACCACAAAGATGACCCTCCCCCACCAGAAGATGATGAGAACAAGGAGAAGCGAACAGATGACATCAGCAGCTGGGATGCAGATTTCCTTAAGGTTGATCAAGGAACACTCTTTGAACTCATATTGGTATGTTAAACATATTATGTTAGTCATGTGGATGTGCAGATAATCATGATACCATTGGGGAGGAGCAATAAAGTTCAGTGACAGTGTTCTTATTTGCTTTGGTGCAGACCTGCAGGACATGTATGCTGCATTTGAGGTTCTCACAGCAGTGACTAGGAACTGCACAGCCCTGTGGGTTATAATTATAATGCCTTGTAGCTGAGAGAGCCCAGCATTTCAGAGGAATTTCATTTTCAGAGTAAGAGTAAGCTGAGCAAGAAACCAGCAGAAGCAGGCATCACAGTACTGCCAACTTTGAGCTACATGGCTTTAGGACCCAAAAGAAAATCCTTCATGGTGGTTTCTTGCTTGGCTTTCTCTTTGACCTTGAAGGTGGAGGTGATATGTTCTGCTGAAACATCAGTTGACTCACCAGACTACATGGCATTGTATACCATGAGATAGAACTCTCTGAGTACAAACAAAATTTGAACAACTTTATAATAGGACAACTGGTGGAAGTCCTTAGCCTCTCATATATATTGCCCCCCCCTTTATTTTTGCAAATTTGTTTCATTTTTTATTGCTATACTAAACAGCTATGTAAATTAAAGTAAGCTTACATGATTCAAATTGTCCTGTCACCAATTTTGAATTTTCTGGAGAAGTATAAAAATATATATCCAGTGAAAATTTTGTATTAACTCCCCGAATACATTTGGAAGCTGTTTATTGATTTTTGTTCCAAAACAAAAGACAGCAGAGGCATGTATCATATGTCCTTATATAATAATAAAGTTTATGTATTTACAACTTGTTAAAACCTATTATCTCATACATCATATTTTAAATTCGTGTGTATTATTAATCATCCACGTGGGGGTCATTCTTATGTTTCTAATGTTTTGTGTATATTATGTCTTATGATGTGTTCTACTCTTATGGCTGCGTACGTTGTATCGTCGGATGTGTTCACACATTAGAAACATAAGAACGACCACCATGTGGATGATTAATAATACACACGAATTTAAAATAAGACATATGAGAATAGGTTTTAACAAGTTTTAAATACATAAACTTATTATATAAGGACATATACAAATTTAATATTATTTGTAAATGGACGTATAAAGGCAAGCAGTGAAATAGTTGACGGATCAGTACACCTGAAGATGGCAGCATACTGCTAGAACATATAGTGTAGAGGTGGTAAATGGGATTATATGCACTTGAAGACTGTTAATACATACACATTATGAATTTGTTGANCAATGGGATTATATGCACTTATGAATTTGTTGATGGATTTGTAAACCTTACTCAGTTGGCAGCAACATATCGGTAACATGTTCAGCAGTGATACTCAGTTTGCAGTAATTATATGGATTTCGTGATTTGCGTAAAATTAAGTGTAGCACGTATCTTATGTCTTGGCTGTGCGTTCTAAGGCATCATCTTCACCAGCTTGAACACTGGGAACATTGGTTCGAATTCCATTCAAGGAAAGGGTGTCTGTGTGCATTTATTCTGTGTTTGTGTTGTACTGTGTGTAGGTAGCAGCCACGTGGTGGGCTCATCCCTCATCCAAGCAGTCCTACTGACTGTATGTAGGACCAAGAAACTGAAAAAGTGGTCAAGGTCCAACAGAGTGTTGTGGAGCCTTAGATGGACAGTGTCATGTGTGTGTTCAGCTCTAACTTATTCCACAGTATAAATAAGCAGGATCCTTATGGTGTGCATAATCTTATCAGAATGTTCCTGGCACAGTTGTATAGGCTATTCAGCAACATGTGATTTGGAAGGAGAAATTTGTAGCCTGTTAAAAGGCTCTATTCCAAAATTTGCATAGGAAACCCATGAGACCCTCTCAGGATACTTTAGTACCTCAGTTGACCCAAGATGTGTCTAGTGTTACTGCTGTAGTGGTCTTGTAATTCTACTTGCTCTTCACAGGCTGCCAACTACCTGGACATCAAAGGTCTGTTGGATGTGACATGCAAAACAGTAGCAAACATGATCAAAGGAAAGACACCCGAGGAGATCCGAAAGACTTTCAACATAAAGAATGATTTCACAGCTACTGAAGAAGAGCAAGTTCGCAAGGAGAATGAGTGGTGTGAGGAGAAGTGAAATGGTTCCTCTTGAAATGGAAACTTAACTACCTTCATGGTTCCAAATGCCTGAGTAATCCTTTCTTTAGGGCATTTGAAAACTATTACTGAAAATGGTGACATTACAAAACTTTTTTTTTTTCTTTTTATCGTAATTGTAGCTTGTGTGTTGGCCAAATCCAAAGAGTCACTGATAATGGTCCACAATACTCTTTGTTACGTCTGTATACTCGTATATTTTATGATTAATTACTATAAGCACACTACACTATCTTTAGTTACATCTATATGCTCATAGATTTTAAGATTAATTATTATAAGCACTAAACTGTAAATACATCTGTTAGGTTACTTATTTTGCACTATGGTTATATGATGGCTGATTGTATCTGCAACACTTTCACAATTAGATAAATTGACAAATTTTCCTAAATTAAAATGTTTTTAAAGTATATTAACTCAATTATGTTATTAGATATTACTGACAGTATAAAACGGTGGTAAGTTTGGTTAAAATTGGAAGATTAAAAAGACTTGTTAAATTGTGAATAAATTGCTACACTGTAACAAACTTTCAAGTGTTTGAAATAAATTTTACTATCAATTAGGACTGTTTCATTTTTTACATCACTGCCCTAGTTGTCTTGATCAGTAGTTTCTTGTAACTGATGTTCCATAAAACCTAATAACCTGAAGACCTTTGTTGTTTTGTTTGTTTCTCTAACACTTGCATTTGCTGCCATCCTTGAATTTGTGGCTGGTGTTGTCCAAGAACAAAATGCTGAAAGGCATATTTATACCAAAGAGAGGTGAAATAACAGCAGATCAAAGAGAATTACATAAAGGAAAGCTTCAGAGTTTGGTCTCTTGTCTAGTGGGACTTGCAGCATGGAAGAAATTTATGTTAGAAATCTGAAAGCATTTTCTGCCATTTTAAACTGAACAGAAGTATGGGCATATGACCAGTCATATAATAAATAAAGGAAATGAATGAATAAATAAATATAAAAGCCAATGTTGCTTAGATTTTTGGAAAAACAATGATAATTTTATACTCAAAACTTATTATTAAAGCTGCAAATTTACTTCAGTTGGGTTACCCTTGTCAAGTGTTAATGTATGCAAACCAATATAGATTTGAAGCCTTTATGGTGACAGTGTACAGTAGTGTTCTCAAACAAACAGCTGTGCTCAAGTGGCACTTCAGAGAGAGAGAGAGAGGCTCTTCTGTGGCATTACATAGCATGAAAGTACATACTAGGTCAGAAATGAGGAAAGAGTTTTATTTCGTTGTATTGTTTGTGTTTTGTGAATGGTGATAATATTTTGATGTGGATAAACAAAGAGTAGGTAGAAACATGATTTGAAAAGTCTTCCTTTCCCATAAAACAAACATCTCAGAAGTTCATATAATCAGATAATTAAAATCCTTTTGGAGAGATCTAATAAGGAACGAACAGGCTAATCAAAGTAGGCGCTAGATACACAGGTAACAGCTGTTTGATTTCACATCTTCATGGAATGTAAATAAATGATGATGATGTTCATAAAACATTTTAATCTTTACTAGCTGAGCACCACATATTGCAATGGCACATATCCAGCATACCATTGTTACAGCATTAATTTTTTACCCCTGAGTTGAAGTATGATCACCAGTCCTGAACTAATTCATTTAAAATCCCTTTTGAATGATTAAGGTTGAATAACTATCTCTATGTGCTGTTGATCTCAGGCTTGCTCTATTTGGTGTGTCATATGTGATATTAGTCTCCGTGATATTACAGCCATCCAATACTAACCACAGGGATTACTTTCCTGAAAGATATAAAATCATGTTTGGCAAGAGCAAGGCCTTATGAGAAATTGGGGTTAGGGTCTCTGGCTCCTGTTGGTCATGAAAACTGAACAAGGAGCAAATTCATTCTCTGAATGTGAGAACTACATATATGTCTCAAAAACTTGCACTGCAGTATAATTGAACTGGCTTCAGATGCCCTTGCAGCCCTATCTTCAGTCAAATACAGATCTCATACTGTGGAAGTCATTGTCTGCATGTACACAAAAATTAATATATAAAATGAAATCCTGCAGTTAGCAAACCTGGATTCAAATGGAAAACCACAGGTACTTGAAATCTATGATTAAATGGATTCTTGAAGTAAAATAAACAGGAATACTAAATGAATGAATTATTTAATAATAAAAGTGACTGGTTATATAGATTTGAATGAAATATGTATTGTGTCCATGCATGTCTGTAAAATAAGCTGTGAAACGTAAAGAAGTGTGTATGTTTGATTTGTTACAGAAAAATATTTTTCAGTTTGAATGTTAAAAAAGAAAGAATGGAGCCAGGATAGCTCAGATGATATAGCAATGGGCTACAGGCTAGATGTCCAAGGAACTGGGGTTAGCTTTTCAGCAGGGCAAGAGATTATTCTCATCACCAAGCATCCAGACCAACTTGAGCCCACCCAGTCTCTTGCACAGTGGAGACCATGAACTCTTTCCCCAGGGATAAAGCAGCAGGATCATGAAGCTGACCACTCACCTGCATTTAGTGCCAAGTTTAAAAATGGTGGAGCTTTAATCACACTCCCCCATACGTCTTAATTCAGAGGGAAAACTGATTTTGTCTTAAGGTGAAAATGGGCGTTTCATCTGTAATTCAACAATATTTTTTTTATTGAAATCAGTGTTGAATATCACTCCTGTTTTCTTTCATTATGGCGTGAGCCTCTCTTTTCCATTTACTAATGGCTGGTCAAATATCATGTCATGCAACAGGTCAGTCAGTATAGCAATGGGCTGTGGGCTGGACAGCTGCAGTTCAATTCCTGATAGGGGCAAGGGTTTTTTTTCTACTTCACAGCATCCAGACCAACTTTGGGGCTCACCCAGCCTCCTATACTATGAGCACCATGGGCTTTTTACACAGGTAGAACAGCTGGGGCATGAAGCTGACCTTTCACCTCCATCTAGTGGTGAGGGCAAGAATGTTGGAGCTATGCCTCTACTCCCCAGTACAGTGGAACCTTGCTTAACAAGCATAATTTGTTCCAGAATCTTACTCGTAATGCGAAACACTCGTTAAGCGAAACAATTTTTCCCATATAAATTAATGTCAAATTTTATAATGTGTTCCATGCCGAAAAAAATACTCAAAAAATTTTATGTATAGCGTTTATTCAAAGAAAATTATGTATACATTGTTAAGGAGCGTGAATCATCTTCATCTTTTCTTCTATGCAGAAAAAAAAANCAGCGTTTCTCTTATTGCGCCAGAAGATTGTTGCTTTACTGTTACCTCCTCCTCCTCCTCCTCCTCTGACAAACTCTCCTCCACAACTTCTTGCTGTGAAACACAATGCAACTCCAAATCGTTGATGTAGACCAATTGTATGTACATGCTAGATCAGCCATGCTCACACCTGGTTCTCGCTTTTCAATGATTTTATGTTTCATTTAGTTTTATTCTCTTATGGCTGTCTTTTTGCGGCTTTTTCTTTGGGGACATTTTTGCAAGGGTTATTAAACTTTCCACAAAAAAAAATCACAAATAATATGTCTGAACACAAGTCTGGAAAAATGTGTGATCACAAGCGGCACTAAGATACTAGCAGAACGAGTGCTAAACACTGACTGATGTAGCAAGCGCACAATTTGGGACTTCCCCACTCATTATGCGAAACATCGCTCGTTAAGCGAGTCATTTTTTACAATTTGTTTTGCTTGTTATGAGAGGTGATCATTAAGCAAGGTTCCACTGTATGTCTTCATGATGTGATGCTTAATTAATTAAGCAGAGGGACAGCTTTGTCCTCTGCCTTCTATGAGAAGCCACATATGTTCAGTTCCTTATTGTATTTTCAGTGACTGAAATGATTCTATATAGTTTTTCAGCTATTCAGGTTTGTTCCAAACATGGCAATGTCATGTGAAGAATTTTGTGGCATTTAGGTGAATTTGATGAATTCAACTGCAGCATCATCTGACATTTTCAAAAAGCAGGTAATATGTATACAAAAATATCTGTTTTTAACATTCAAAGTAGAAAATATTTTTCTGCGTAAAAAATCAGTAGGACTGCATAGATCTTTTTATACAGATATTCATGGTATGTTCAACATAATTTGCATGATTTTCTTTCAAATGCATAGAGCTATTCATTTTTCATCTTTTTGTGCCAACGGGTATGTTAACTATGATGTACAGCTTTACTGGAAGATATATTTCTTTATCTTCACAGTCTGTAGAGTGTAACCTGGAAATGTTTTAACCTGTCCATCAAAATTTACTTCACAGATATGGTTGACTTAATTACTTTTTGAACATAAATTATTTTATTAATTCAGTATGTAGAATCAGTTACAGGCACGCACTCTCCAGGTGGTTCCTTAATTTCCCTAATTTTAGTGAGGCATTGCTCATTTGTGGTTCTGAAATAGCGTCAGTAGCATGAGTTATATTTCCAGTTACTACTGCTCTTAAAATAATTCCATTTTGAGTTATATTCATATATATTTTAATAATGAATGACTTTCTCTGGAATTAAAAGTTATTCCTATATTAATATTTTCAATTTCCTGTTGATTTCAGTCCGGTGCTACCAGATTTTCTGAGAAATAGTGGTTCTGGAATGGGGTCCACTCAACCTCGTGAGGATAATTGAGGAGCTATTTTAAGGAAATAGGAGCTCCGGTCTAGAAAACCGAGATTAACAGCTTTGGGGGGATCCGTTGTGCTGACCATGCAACACCCTCTATCCACTAAAGATGGCACTAATTTCACCGACAAACGACAGTCAATCGGTCGGTATAGTTCGCTTGTGGATTAAAGCCATGGTTTTTTTTTTATTTCAGTCGGTCATTTTCTAATATAATTTATTTGAGAACCTCTAGGAAAGAGATCACTTGGGAGCCTTATGTATAAATGGATTGTAATTTTGAACTGTATACCATAAGAGAAATAGGATATGGATATGTTAGCTGGATTGAACTTCTGCAGAATAGGATACCTTGTCAGCCGTTTGTTATGACTTCATTTGAGGATCTTATATTAAGTGTCACTGTTGTCACCCCCACCAATTGTAGAAAATTAAAATGTACAAACTTGAGGTGCATTCACACTGCATAACATTCAATAAGATTTCAGGTAACCTGGTTCAAGAGCTAAAATGTGGGATGCAAACAGCATGGTGGTTTCGTTAAGCCCACTTTCTTTCTTAAAGATGGGAAAGGAGGCTAAAAGGAGAGAGAAAGAGTGGACACATGTAAGAGTGCTAATGGAGAGGTGGAGAGGAATGCCAAAGGCTTTGTTATGAGATCAGTCACCATGGTAGGTGATAGAGCTCATGATTTTAGATTTCATGGTTTCTAAATTTGATATATGAAAAAGCTTGTAACATTTGAAGTGACTTACTTACCTGTCTTCAGGATTGAAACTTATAAGATAGCAGTAGACTTCTACAAACGTTGAAAACTTCAAAAGGTACATGGAGTTAGCACCAACAGACATTACATCAGACCTACCATACTTGTTTATGCTTCAGGCAGATTTGATAGTCCAATTATATGCCCCATATCACATCAGTTGAAGGAAGGCAGGAAAGAAAGACCTGAAGGGTTGCAATTTTGTGTAACACATAATTAAGTTCTGTAATTAATTTATATTGGTCACTCAGTTGGTATAGTTCGCTTGCAGACTAAAACCACAGAACTTGGTTTTAATTAATTTATATTGTGTTGATTGCTTATATCATTTAAAATAATGAGTTAATCTACACAATAAAAACTGCAGAAGAGGCACACTTATTAGAAGACAGTCAAATTACAACACTGGCATTTGATAAGTTTTTAATTGTGCTACAGATTACAGCAGTTCACTGTACAGTGTAAGAAAACTATCATATTGCTTTGATCTTTTTTTATTAAAGTTATATGTCTGAAAACAAATAAAACTTTTCTACTAAATTGATTTTGATATAAAGGCTGCACTAAATAATATCTTCCAATATGTGAAGATGTGTTTGAAGATTAAGCTAGCCTGGAAGAGACTGAGGAAAACAGAAAAGGACCTATTGATATTGCCAGTACCTTGGGTGAGATTCAAACTAGTTTCCTAACAGATTCAAGTCAAGATACATTACCACTGCTCAGTAGAATTACTGTGGTATCTTTGAAACATTTGTTAGCAGGATAGCTCAGTTGGTATAGTGAAAGGCTACGGGCTGGACAGCCAGGGTTTGATTCCCAGCAGGGGTAAGATTTTTACCTCTATAGGATCCAGACTAGCCCTGGGGCCCACCCAACCTCCTAAACAATAGTTACTAGGTGCAGTTTTCCTGGGGTAAAGCAGCTGGGGCTTGAATCTGATCACTCACCTCCTTCAAGTGCAAAGGTCATGAACAGTGGAGCTCTACCTTTATTCCCTGATATGTCTTCATAGCATAGTGTTTAATTAATTAATCATAAGGAAATCTTTACATTACCTCTTACCTGTTTATCTGTAATTACTCAAAGTCCTATGATCAATTCTTTTTTATGAATAAAATCAGCAAAACATCCAGATGTGAAGTGGGTATCAGAGGTATACATGTAGTTGCCCCTTTCTTGTTACTGCACAGGAACTGGTGTTATTTTCAAAATAAAAACAAATGTGCTTCTTCAAGGTATATCTATTAGTCATCTCTCTGTTACCTACGATCATTTATATTAGGCAGTTCAAATTTTCAGTCATACCGTCTCAGAATCAACTGCATTCTACTTAGGACCGTAAACGGACATCAGACCAAAAGCAAGCTTAATGAATTACAAAAAAATGCCATAGGGAAATACTGGCTGTTATGATGTTGAGCACACCCTTTCCAATCTTGTCTAACATAGGATTCAAACATGATGATGGTTGAGTGGCAATTTGTCATGCTGAGAAAGAATAGGTTGAAATATTGCAAAATCTTCAGCAGCCCAATATTCTCCATGTCTGACTTAACTTTAACTCCTTTAGAAAGCTAAATTTCATATCTCTTTTATGCAAAATCTCATTCTTGGGTCATGTCCCTTCCATTTTGAAATATCCACTAGCGTGTACATCTTACAAACTTTATTTTCACATGAAAAAAATTATATCTAACTGAAATTTATGGGAGAGAGCTGGTGATACAGGTATCAAATACTGATTGGTTTCACTTGTACTGTATTAAAATCCTTATGGCCTCACAATTATCAGCTACCCACCAGATGGGCAACTATGAATTCTGACTGGTATGACTGTGACCATATCACCATCCTTGCTGCCACCCAACAGTGACCCATGATTTTCCAGCTTGTAGCATAGTGCCTCAACCAACTACACTACTGTGTGCCCCCTTCATTCCTGTAAAGTAAAAGTAAATGTATCCTTGTAAGAGGCCATGGAGGCCCATAGGGTTGTGAGATGTTAAGGTTGCCACATTTTCTAGACAGTCGGCTCAGAGATGGCGGTAAGGTTGTCAGCCTTATGTGCTGGCCGCTCTTTATCCCCAAGAATATTCCTGGTACTCATTTCTGTTAGAGGCTGAGTCGATCCCAGGGCCATGGTGAGGCTGGAAGGATTAGGTAAATTGAAAAAATCCACCTCATTGGGATTCGATCCCACAACCTTCCAGCTTGTAGCATAGTGCCTCAACCAACTATGTTAATGCGTTCTATTCCTGTAATGCAAATAAATTTCTTCTGTAGAAAAGTAATGGAACCGGTTCACAGTTATGCATTCACTCAGAGGTTCTGCACTCTCAGTACCCATAAAGTATTTTTATTGCTAAATATTGTTATGCCTTTAAACACACTTACTCACTAAAAGTAACAATCTGACATATAGTAGCAATGCGAAGTCCCATGATTCACATAGCTCAGGATATTACAAAAGATTGTGAATGAATGTGAAGTATTGATTTTTCTGTGTTAGTACGCCTGTGCACTGACCATTTTCTTTAATTATGATGAGTACTGTACTGAGACCACAAGTACACAGTATGCATTATGCTGTTGTATGCTACAACACAGTTGTAATTCCATAAAAGGTAACAGACTTATTCTAAACCCTGGAGGCACTATAATGATCAGGCTATAATAAAATTTTGACATTTCACATAGTTTTTATTTCAAGAAGTGCTTACAAGATATTTCTATTCTATGAAACAAAACAGGAAATAGATTGACTGTTATACCTATGGTTTATGACATATTAAATAGAACTGCATAAGCAATAGAGCAACACTTGCGAGGATGTCTAACATATATAAGGGCTATTTAGTCAACAGTGACAGCAGAATGCAAATTCAGTGTCATTGGATGTGTCTATTAGTAACCGAACAGAAACACTTTTTCTTCCTGTGTATTTTTTATTTAACAGAATGGACATAGTGAAACACAAAGAGTCTGCTGTGGAGGAGAGAGTTACACTAGTAGTCATACGTAACATCATTATCCCTAGTTCGTTTCCTGTTGCTGAGATACCAGTCATAAAATGTATCTGTCTTCAAACCCTGTGGACAGAGCAAAACAATGCATTTTAATACTCATTTCGTTATCATCTGTAACTTAAAATCAATCTACAAATTATTTACTGCTGTTCTAATTATTTTAGCTTTTCATAGTTTGCTGAAGTAAAATTTAAAATTCTCTTCTACATAATGACATAGATCTGTATTAGGAGGACCTGAGATTTGTTGTGTCTGAACAGAAAGAGGTTAAGAAAACATTTTGATGTAGAAGAGTTCAAGTAAATGGAGATTGTTGATCCTTACATTATATATTTCAACTGTAAACATTACATAATATCAGATGAGACTGAATTATAAGCAAGAAGTTGGGAGGCAGGCATGAACTGTTTCAATGTCCTATCCTGGTTTTCATTTGAACATACAGAACAGCCACAGAATACCTCGCTTAAAATAACCGGTATTTCAAAGAAGTTTAAACTGATAACCTCCCAAATATAAGTTTAAAGCATTAACATTGTGCTCACCTGCTTGGTATTTAAATGAGAATGGAGGATATTATATAATGAAGGTCTTCAGAATATCTAATATTAAAAAGATGAAACGGGTAAAGTGGCTAAATATGACTGATGAAAATTAAAAATACCAGAGAAAACAGGAGAGCATTAAAATAAATTGGAGGAAAATGTAAGAGCATTGACAAAGCCACATGACTTCATTAACAATAAATAGAATAAGACATCCCAAGTGCTAGGAAATACAGCTTGTACAACATGACACTGAAAAAATGGATAAGCCATATATTAAGATGCAACAGAGAAGTTACACCAGAGTCTCTATGGAAAATTATCAGGCAGAAAAAAAGAAATTAAGAAAAGATATGAGTATATAAAAGAGAAAGGCAATATGAGCTTAATAATGTTTAAGAAACAGAATTATATGAATGAACGAAAATCAGACCAGGAAGTTTATGAGGAAATGAATAAAATCTGGAAGGACTGTAAACCTTGACTAACACTATGCAAAACAGAGGATGTATATATTATTAGTGAGAAGTAAGAGCTCTTAAAGAGATAGTAGGAGTACTTCCAAGACCTATTCAAGCACCCATAATCAGAGTGAAGTGCAGACAGTGCTATGCAGATATGCAGCTATGGGGAAGAAATAATAGTGCCACCACAAACAATGGAAGGGGTTAAAAATGCAGCAGAAAAACTGAAGAATAATAAACCTCGAAAAGTAAATAATATATTAAAATATGGTGGTAAAGTAGTGGTTAAAAACTACATATCATTCTTCAAATATGGATGATAGAAGAGATACCTAAGATTATAGCAAAAGCATCATCTGCCCAGTACCTAAGAAAGAATACCTAATGACATATAATAACTGTAGAGAATTATATCTTCAGCATAGAGCTTATAAAATGTTATCAAATATTCTGTGTGAGAGAATTTTGCCACATGCAGAAAAAGTTATCAGTGTGGATTTTGAAAGGACAGATCTGCTGTAGAGCAAATCTTTTCATTACATAAAGTCTGGAGGGACACTATGTCATCTGTCTGTTTCTATGTTAATATATACAATGATTTTGTTGTGCTCAGGGAATGGCTTGTACCATGGGGCTAGTAATATGATCCTGACCTGTTGGTCACCAGCAGAGCTCCACGCCTGACCAGAACGCCCTCTTGTGGCAAATCCTCGTCCTTGCTGACCTCTGTTATCACTCTGCTGCAGAACTGCAATAGGTTGGGATGTTGCATACAGACCCAAAACTTCTTCCAAACCATCCATTTTCCTGAATATAAAGTATGCAAAGATCAACTCTAAATTCCAAAGGCAAGGAAAAGAAACATAAGTTCTCCTTCTATACAAGCTGGGATATGAGGACAACATTTTGTCTACTTACATATATAATCATTATTATGTTTTTAGAAAGCAACGATCCTGCACTATGAATTTAAAAAAGGGGGTATACACTGTTACATGACGCCTGAAAGCCGCAATAGTGGCGACAACAGCTCGGTATTCATGTTTCCACAGCAACGAATACGACTGAAGAAGCACTGCATTGCATACAGAGTCACGTCGATTCCTAGGCAACACATACAGAAGCGTTTCCATTCACACGGCAATGAACCTCCAAAGCACAGTAACAGAGAAGAAAGCGATAACTCTATTGTTGAAGGAGGTGATCTCCATACGGTTCCACCAGAACCTACCTCAGGAAGAGAACTGACCAGAAGAAGATAGAATACGGCAGAAGTCATAAGTGATGTCTTTATTTTATGTGGTGTAATGATTGTTCATAGTTCTGAAGTGTTATGGTGAGCATAATTGATGAGCTGTTTCAAGGAAATGGAGGCTCCGGTCTAGAAAATCGAAATTAACGGCCGTGGTGATTCGTTGCGCTGACCACGCGACATCCTCTGCCAGCTAAAGTATTATTTTCTGGGATGTGATGTCGTGCAGTCCGGAGAAATTTGCCGACGTTTCGGTGAAAATTCAGTATTCTGCTTGCTGCCTTCTTCTTGCTGATTATTTGCATGTTTTACGCTTTGACCGTGAAGATGGAGAAAGTACCTTCCCACGACATGTCTGTGAATTCGTGGTGGTGGCGGTAGTACACCAGTTGGTTTTTAAACATTAACACATTAACAGACTGATATTTGTAACGGAAATGAAGTGTGTTTTCTTGTAGGTAGAGCACATTTTTAAACGTTATTTTGATGGACGTCGTGCTGTAAATCGTCAAATTAAAAAAGTACATTTGGATAAATCAGTTCCTAACTGCCATAAATATCTTACATGAAATTCAATCCAAATACGCCAGATAGTTGACAAGTGAAACACGGGGATGGAAAAGCAGACACGTCCTACCTGCCATGAACGTTCGCGGAAGGTAAAGAATTATTGAAATGGGACATAGAAGCCCGAATGCTTCCGATTTTTGCCATTACGCTGTGTCACCTCGTTAGGAGCCGTAATTGTAACCCGAGGGACGAATAAGATTGTCCATTTGGGGTAAAATTGCGCCCCCATCAGAAGTTAGGCATTTGGATTCTGATGGAAAAGCTAGTGTCCATAAATGATTTTTTTTTTTTGTGATAGGACTTGTAGCCTTCTATAAAAGCGACTGCAGTCTGTATTGATTCTGGGTTTAAAGTCGAGGTCTAATCCCTGAGAGAAATTTCAGAAAGATGTCATTGTATTTGAATCACTAAAAGTACAAATGTCAAAGTTTTGCTATTACCAATCGTACTTAAATATGAGTATTTTCGGTTTCGTTTTATCACTTTAAATGCTGCATCTCTTAGTTCTTCGAAAGGAAGAGCCAATGCCTTGTTCTGGAGAGCCTTAAGAAACACAAAGATTTATATGAGTTGAAAACGTATTTTGATTGATCATACTCTGTTAAATTAAACTCTCTGGATTTTCTTTATTCTAAACTTCCAACTGTTCTTGCCGTCACTGTATATCTGACATTCACAGGTCAGAGAAATACGATTTATCACTTCGAGTTAGGTTTTTTCGTTTGAGCGCACATTCGAACACTGACAAAATCTGTACTTATAGAGTGTAATAAATTTATTGGCAAAGAAAATAATTGTCATAGTATTTAAATTGAACAAGGAATTCCAAGTTATAAGGTGCACTGAAAGCAATTCCACTCCTGCAGCTCTTGTGTTCTTACTCTTACATTTCGGTAATATAAATGTAATTGAACGATAAATGAATCCTACACGAGTAAAAAACTTTATTGCTTTTAATTTGAAATATGTTAAGCATTACTATTTTCATGCTGGAGACATATATTTTAATGCTATAAAAATACCAAATTTTACAGAAGTATTTTTTTCGAAAACTGTTATGTGCCAGTTCAGGATCTTGTACAATTACGTGGCACTTGTGCTGTCCGCCCTCACAAGTTCGTGCGTCCGCTATGCGTTTGTTACAGACTGTAAGAAATTAGAATGTTTGAGGTTTGGATGGTCTCCAATATCATCGTTCATACAATATTTCGTGCAAATCGGTCAACAATTTAGTAATATATGACTCAGCTAGTAGACGAATTTTATAAACTTTTAATTGGGAATATGCCAAAAATATTTGTTCAGTATCGGATGCATATTAAGATAGGTGCAAATGTAAAAAAAAAATTGCAGTTTAGTAAATAGAATGTCCATCATTAATTTCTGATGATTAAACGCAAAAAAAAATATTAATATCCGTTAAAGATGTTAAATACCTTACCTGTCTGTATCAAGAAGGTAACCTGCTCGATTTGCTGGCGGGAATCCCCTCTTCGCGGCCACTCCTCTGCATTTGGGCGCGAAAACGAATCGCCTGCAAAGAGAGTAAGTTTTCTCATAATAACAAACACGTTTTTAATATTTACAATGTACAGTACATATAGATGTCTATATACACATGCACTGCAAAACTTAAAGTTGTGTGCTTGTATGTATGTAAGATTTGTAGGTAAATTCTCCCGCTGAAAGAACATCTGAAGTGGCTACTTTGAACATAAAATGAACATTTGAAATATTTTTAAAGGAAAATAATTGGAAATATCCCAGTAGACGAAGGTAGTTTTTTATAACACTGCGTTCTGTTTGTGTTTACTTTCGTAATACGAAAAGTGATTCACCTAGATGGGGCTGTTGTCTGGCAGGTTTATAATGACGTCACATTTAGGATTTTTACTATCAGAAAGTACGTAATTACCGATCACAGTGGCCGTGCTGTCTAAGGGGTCTAGGCCTCGCTCGAACGCTAGGATCGTGGGTTCGAATTCCACTCGAGACATGGATGTCTGTGTGCGTTTATTCTGTGTTTGTGTTGTGCTGTATGTAAGTAGCGGCCTAGCAACGGGCTGACCCCCGTCCAAGGAGTCCTACTGACTGTGTACAGGATTAAGAAACTGAAATCGAGACCAAGGTCCAATAAAGGACTGTAGAGCCATAGGTAGATAAGTAGACAAAGTACGTGATTTGGATGGTTATCATGTTAAATCTGTCTGTTAGTGATACTCCAGCTATACTACAGAAATACTGCCTTCAAGCACACGCATCACACTGCGTCAACATGACAATCCTTGGCTTGAAAATCACACATTTACAGCAGCAGCAGTAAGTAAAATTTACCCTTAACTGCAATGTTAATCAAATATAACATTTATTTAACTCTGTGCAGTATAAAAATGCTATTTGCAGACAAGTCTTCAAATCACACAATATTATGTCAACAAACTGGTCTTTGAAGAAAGTTGTCTTCTGGGTTTAGGCACCGTGTATTCTTCGTTTTGGCCAAAAAGAAGAATACACGGTGCCTAAACCCAGAAGACAACTTTCTTCATTGTCATCGCCGTGAAAACCTCAAAACTTACAAAACTGGCCTTTGTCTTCAAAGGCACATATTACATCACAACAGTAAGCAAAATAAATCTATTCCTAGCTCCGGTATTAGTCTGAATGTACAAAGTTTCTAAATCTTGTTACACCTGCATCATTTTTCGGGTAAACTCCGGGTATTCGCCAAGAGAAAATAGTTAAAAAAAGGTATTCAGAATACCCAAAGCAGAATATAAACTAAAGTACAACTTAAAGTTATAATTTAGCTTGGAGCAGACACGAAGGCTAAATGGGGAAAATGAAAGCGTGAAGAACTAAATTAGATTTAAAAAATCGAACTAAACTGTAAATATATAACGTACTTTCAAATGGGGCAGTCAACACAACCATAACAATAATACTCAACAAGACAAAATAGATACTATCATATCAATATTTTGTTTATTTGTGCAGTTCTTATTGCGACATTTTTCGACTTTTCCTATTAGGTCATCATTGGGCAATACACAACCAATAACTTAAGGCCGTATTGCCTGAGGAAGACAAAAGAAATTCTAACATGTTTCAATAAGAACTGCACAAATATGTTTATACGATAGTACCTATTTTGTCTTATAGTTACTCTTGAAAGTACGTTAAGACATACAGCGGGATGCATACTTTGAAAGTTGTAAATATATAAATTCATACATTAGAGAATATTTATATTTGTAACAGTATTATCATTTTTATACGTATATCTTTGTAAACTGAAGTCGGGTCCAACTTAATGCATTCTTATTTTATCTAGATAAAGTATATATTACATTTGGCCGATTTGTGTACATCACCTGATGTTGACCGTTTTCAGCAGTTGTAGTGTGTGTTATATGAACTACTAAACAAACGGGGTTTTCAGTGTACGTTTGTGTGACAGTTTGTCTTATGACTTAAAAGATGAAGGTATGCAGATATTGCACAGTTGTTGTTCTTTTCAACTATTTATTCATTCCGTATTTGTTTTCTCTTTCTTTTCATGGACAAAACAAAATTTTACTCCACTGCTTTTAATTTGTTCCGTGAAATTTTAGTCTATTGCCGATCGACTTCCGTCTCAGTGCACAATAAGAAAATATTCTTAGCAATATACAAGTTTTCATATTGAAATATTATGTTTTCTTTTTCACATTTATCAAACTTCATGGAGAGGAATTTTTCTTGAGAAACTAATAGTCATTTTGATAATCACGAAATTTCCTTCCTTTTTTTTTACCAGAAAATTATTACAGTCTTCAAAATAACCAGGTATGGGGCTCTATCCGAAGACAGATCAATCAAATCCAGAACCTCGCATCATGTGTACTTAAGATCTTCTTTAATATTATCTCATATGTACGAGTAAATCTCCCGAGATTTCTTTCCCCTTAAGAGGTTTCAACTAAAATTCTGTATATATTTCTCATCTCCCTCTGCCTTCTACACGCTCCACTTATCTTATTTTTCTTGATTCCATTACCCTATTGTAATGATATATGGTGAAAAGTACTAATCTTGAAGCTCCTCGTTATGAAGTTCTCTCCATTATTCTGTTACTTTCTCGCTTCTGGTTCCAAATATATTTTCCATATACACGTATGTTTGTTTATAAAATATTTTATATATAACCCATGCCATGCCTATTCGATAATTCCCACTTTTAAATATTTGTGACATCAAAATTGTAGGCAATATTAAACCGTCGAGAAGTATCGCTTGACGAGGTCAAGTACTCTGAACATACGTAATGTATTGAAGAAGAGTCATGGAAGTTTTCCCCACTGTCAACCTAATCTATTTTACCCAACTTTCTGGTAATATATGTGATGATGTAACGGAAGGATCTCCAAGTCAAACAGGTTACAAGATTTCCAAGGACTATCTGGGGTCTCAGTAGCAATGAATGTAAAGCTTATGCCTCAAATTTAATTAAAAGCTTACGTCGACTAAAGAACAACTACTCCAAGAAATTACTGAACTTTCAACACCGTTATGAGAACACATCGCTATGAACACAAGTAGCACTCATTATAGGTTAACGAAAACAGAAACTTCAAGTTGAAGAGATCGTTACAGGTCCCTATTCCTGTAGGCCATCTCACACGTTTCAGAAACATCCATTTCATAGAATTTTAATATTAATAGAAGCATTTTGTGGAAATATTTGCCGATCTTCATCGCAGTGCTGTCAAAGGCTGCTGGAACACTGGAATCTGGGTTCGAATCCAATATCGCTCGGTGAATGGAAGGATGCCCTATTTTTCTGTGTTGTCTTCTTCTGGAAGAGTTCTTGTGATGGCCCTATCCTGCATCCAAGCAGTACTGAAGGATGTCTTCATGTAGGCTTAGAAATGCCTCTTCAGTAGAAGAAACCAAGTCTCAAATCAGTGTGTAATACCAAGAAGAAACAGCTGAACTGATGGTAGAATCCTGCTTCTAAGGAGATGTAACTTTCGTCTTAATAAGGATTTATAGAAAACCTACAATAGAACAGGCCAATGTTCGAATCGATAAAGATGAAATAATTAACTGAAAATTGGAGAAGGTTCTGTCATGTTTCTTTTGAACTTCATACTTTATATTTCTTAGTGAAGGACTGAGGAAATACATTACGTAGAAAATAACGGGAATAACTCTGCGATATGAGGCGCGTGAAGGGAACGTGCATGTTTTGTTGCGGCTTTACGATTCTATAAACGTAGCCTACTGAATCCTACTGAATTACCTTATCAGAATGTATGCTTGCACTTAGAGCGAAACAGTAAAGCACATCTGTAGCCTCAGGATGGAAACCAGCTAAACCGACTGAGGTTTTCCTTTCCTTTCTTCAGCTCTTCCATAATAATACCGGCACATCATCTTAATTTAGTGCATCACTTATTACTTTCACATCATTTTCAATTCATCGTTCATTAATCATCGTATCATTCGACACTAAATTGTCCTGGTTACGGACAGCGCCGTGAAATAAACCACAAATTAATAAAGTAAACACCGTCGCCACAAAAGCTTCACTAACAAGATGAAAGCTGCAAATAATAATTAAAAGATAAAGTTTTAAGATAATCATAAGGCACAATGTATGTAATTCTGAGGCCACATAACTAAAACAGTACCTTGTAAACGCGTTGGAATTAAACACACAAGACGACGCAAGAAACCAGGATGACAGGGCTAGAAATATGAGGAAGGGGAAAGACATTACTCGAATTAAATCACTTCTCACATACGTACGCAGGTAATGTATTGCACATAGAATGGCTGTGACGAGAGAATGTAACGGAATGAAACAAGGTTAATGATTATTATTATTACATGCCTATGTCCATCTTTGCAATAGCCAACAGTACTGTAAAATGACACGACGATTACCTGTGTACGAGTAGTTTTGATTTAATATAATTTACTAGGGCAATTTGGGAAGAATAGGAATGCATATAGGATTTTGGCGAGAAAGCGAGAAGGAAAGAAGCCACTAGGAAGACAAAGACTTTGATGGGTGGATAATATTAAAATATATCTTAGATATATCTTAGATGGGGTGGTACAGTCTAGATTGGTCTGGCTCAGGATAGAGACCAGTAGAGGGCTCTTGTAAACACTGTAATGAACCTTCGGGCTCCATAAAATATTGAGAAATTCTTGAATAGCTCTACAACTGGCGGATTCTCAAGAAGGGCCCATGTAGTAAATATCTTATAATTTAAGTGAAACATAGACTAAGTATCCTAATACAATAAATTCTTAAAAACGGAAAACTAGGCCTACCATTATCCAGAGTTCTAGGACTAACTACGGTCTGTATGACCAATTTCGGTTCCTGACGTAACAGGGATTATGTCCTGGCCGCCACCACGTCCAGACAGCCTGTGACGTCAACTAAACTTTGAATGCGCAGGAGGTGGTCTCCGGTAAGGCGGCCGGAGTATGACGCAGTATGACGTTTGCCATTCGCCTCCATCAAATGGCGAAATTAAGAATGCGCGGACCTGTACCTTTTCATTGTATCCTACTCGGGGACCCGCAAATTTGGTTTTGTTTTTTATCTTCATCCAGGATTCTACAGCTAACCTCTCCAATAATTTAAATATACATGTTTTACGTATAATCGCTCTTCACAACTCCTACAGGCAATACAGGACCTAAATATTTGTTTTTAATTACGAATATTATTTGACTGACATTTCAGTTGGCTATGCCCTTGCACATTCCAGTTCTATCTACCACTTAACGCGCATGCCCGTAATCCCAAGTGTTCTCTTTGTGCATTTGACTTCGGGAATGTCAGATTTCCTACAGTCCTTCGTTTTATATTTCGTGATTATTTTGTTTCTATTTTGGGGTCGTAGCTGTTTTACAGGTATGTATGGTTAAAGCACAAATTTGCAATATACTGGAGGAAATTAACGTTTGTTGAATGGAGCTATTTAATCCTAGAACTCAGGGGAAAATATTACTTGAAAAACACGGGCGGAAGGGGAAAATGAATAAATAAATAGGCATACCATACAGCGCAACAATTTTAGCGAATTAGAGACACCTGATGACAGCCGTGCACGGCAGAAACATCTTAAGAGAAGGAAAGGGGACAATATTAAGTTGCATTGCAGACGGAAATTATTTGAAATAAAAGATATATTAATGCAACAGGATGCATAAATATAATATTAAAATCGATTGTAGAGAGATATGGTTTGTGTTCTTTACCGAATTAAATTGTCTCAGAATGCGATCACGAGGGAGAGTTTTGCGAACGCGGTCATGAAACTTCGAGTTCCACAAGACAACATCTACTCGTACAGCAGATGTGGCGAATTCTCACGTGGACTGTAGACCAAGAACCAAGGATGCCCTACTGAACTCGTGGCAGCGGCGCTGTTTGTCCGATCCTCCACTCCAGAAGCCCTACGGGTTGCCTTACAGTAAGGACTTTACAATAGAAACGAGGGCTCATATCAGGTTTTATCACCAAGACGAAGAATTTAACGAACTGACCTGCAGTCAAGAGGTCCGGGAACTGCATCTACCATCGAAATGAGGTACAACAGAATGCCGGTAGAAAGCAGGAGCGGCAGAACAGGTGCGCATCCTCTGGACATGGCACTGTAACAGAATAAATTATTTAAAGTTGCTGTTCGGAAAGGGACATGCGAGCAAGCACCCAGCAAGGTAGTATATTACGAAAGAAAAATTACAATATAATGATATATTTTAAGTGAAAACATCACGGAAGACTTTACAGCCAATTGAGTGTTTACTGAATTAATGTCGTACGCATTAAACATATCTTGTGATAATGTCAGTAGAAATGGAATAACGGCAATAAAATTAGTGTTCGTAATTTTTAATCTTAGCAAAATAGATCCAACATCAGAGGACGCGGAAGAACAAGACCTTCAAAAGTGAAAGTGCAGTCAATGTGATGAGTTGAAGTTTAATTCATGAACTTTTTAACCAAGTGGTAATAATATAACTAGTTACAGTGAACTAAATTTTAAATTTTAACTTTTAACATTTGTATTTTTAACTTATATTTTATAAGAAGAACTTGACACATATTATTGAGCGTGGACCTGAACAGGATACAGGATCAAAATAAGTGGAAAAACGAATGTGATTGCGTGTGATTGTGCAACTGTGTTCGTACACCTGAGGATGACCTCTTGAGGTCGAAACATGTAGTGTGACAGTAAATAAAAACGTGTTGTGTGGTCGGTAAAATTAACTCTAATATTAATATAGCGTTGTTCTACGGATCAAAGTCCCTCTTGAGAAAATGATTGTCACTCAACTAATCAACAAATTTCCCGTCGTCTAAAGCTTATTACCATGCTTGCAAGAATCCAACACTGGACTCCATCATAAGCAAGTTTAATCAAGATACGTTCAATATATCCCTTCTCCCATGCCTAGATCTCCAAATCGGTTTCTTGCTGTAGTCCTCCTTTGACATACTTAAAGCAAGAAGATCTGGGAAGAACACAAAGTCAACGTTACTTTATGATTGACGGTTTACCGCGAATCAATTTGTCTTGGCGTCAAGCCCCTTGAGAACCACGTCCACAGATCCCCCCCCCCCAACAGAACNGTAATTTTCCTTATGTAACATACTCTCTGACGAGAAGAAGGGTTTGTCTCTTATGAATATGCTTGGCCTTTCGTCAAATGTATATTTCGCACATATAGCGTGCTATTGAGAATCTCTTACTTTTGCACTCCACACAAGTTCTTTGCCAGTACGAGCCTTGCAAAGCAGATCATGTCTATCTCACTTTATGCTACAACGGCAGCTGAGTCACTTGAACGGCCTTAAGCTTGACCACCGCCAAGTTTAAGCCTCTTATCTACGTCTGGCTTCGCTTTGTCCTATACCGCGAACATGTTCATTCTCATGATTCCGTATGACTTCTCCTTGTTTCCTGCACAACTTTGTATACATATGGAATATTAAAAGCTGTGTGTAAATCGCGGATCGGTGTGCACCTTCGAAAATTTCGAGTGGTGCGCAGAACCTTGTTTTGCAGGTCCTCCAATTTTAAGGGGTAGGCATCTGACCCTAATTCCCAAGCGGGACAAGCCTACATTTGGGAAAATAGCCTACTTTCCTTGATTATACACGGAACGCATAGAAAACGACGTACCCAACAATTATTCCCTTGTTGCGTGTGTATTCGTTCCAGCGATATCGTTTTTACCAAGCCGTTGCCTGGCAACGATAGAGGGATGCACACACACAGACATGCAGACTGTTGGAAGGGATTTATGAGGTAAGCCGTTGAGACGGCCGCGCCATAGCTCAAGCGGTTAGTCGCTGGCTTCCCACTGCGGCAGCGCGGGTTCGAACCCGGATCTGGTCAAGTGGTATTTGTGGTGGACAAAGTGGCGCTTGGGCGGGTTTTCTCCGGGTAATTTGGTTTCCCCTGCCAATCTTCATTCCACCAAATTTTCCATCTTCATAATCACCCGGGGCAGGCTACAATAGGCCAATCAGTGGCCGCCGTGCCGAGTGGACCCAGTGGGACTCCACCCCTAATAAGCGAATTTGAAAAAAAAAAGTTGAGATAGGTTCAAGTGCCATGATATACATAGCAAGTTTCATAAAGACTGGTGGGGATTAGATACACAGACATACAGAGAGCATGGTGAAGTCATAAGCCTACTTTTGTCTTATTTTTTCAAAACAAGGAAAGTAGGTTAATAACAAGAAATTCTGGGAAGAATAAATCACCTACTTTCCTTGATACGACACGGGCCGCATAGAAAACAAAGTGTCTAACAATTCTCCCATTGTTGCGTGTGTACTCGTTCCCGCGATAATTTTCACCAAGCCGTTGCCTATCAACAGGAGGAAGATACGCGTACAGACACACAGACTGATGAGAGGGATTTATGAAGTACACTGTTGAGATGGACTCGGATGCCATGATGTACAGGCATTCAAAAGTTTATAGAGAGGGATTCACAGACACACAGACAGCATGGTATCTTATAAGCCTACTTTTCTTATCTTGAAAGAAATGAAAGTAGGCTTATGCGATCTCCATGCTGTCTTTATATCTGTGAATCCCTTCCCCCATCAACTTTTGAAAGTCTGAAACAGTCTTTATGAAACTTTGTACGTATTTCGTGACACCTGAGCCCATCTCAACGGAGTATTTCATAAATACTTTTCATCGGTCTGTGTGTCTGTATGTGTGCCCCTCCTTTTATTGCAACTAAGAATTACTGGAGACGTTGTTTGCTATGCGGCCCATGTAGTATTAAATGAAAGTAGGCGATTAGTTCTGTGCAGAGCTTCTTGTTTCGAAATAAGAGAAATAGGCTAAAAACTTTTTATGGGGAATATATTGCAGGAATAGGGGAACGTGAAACGTTTATATATACCATTTGCAATGGAATGTGTGTTGTAAGAGCCGAATCACTATATTGGACAAATACATCTAAGACTTACAACGAAAGACCGTGATAGCTATACAATGAATTTCTGCCCCACCAGAGGACAGCCTTAGGCAACAAACCAACAAAGCCATAAGGGAAACACGTGCATAGCAACAGCTGGTTAACAAACATAACCTAGAATTAGTCCGGAGCAACTGCGTAAGAAAAACAGAACAGCATTTCAATGAGCATCATAATCCTTCATCATCACAAAATGTGCACCTGATGATGTCCGTTTCTGCCGAAACATGTAGTGACAATACAGAGCAGACGAGAGAATATTAACCGACGTTGCACATAGACCGCATAAAAGCGGAACGCAAAGTGACACCTAAGAGCTTTCGAATACTATTCTATGTCACAAACTGCAGAACGAATCGGTGAACTTTCAAGCTTCCTAGGCAATGGATATGGAAGAGAGACACTTTCCTCGTGAATAAAGCGGCCGGAGCGGGTCACTTCTCCTCTCATCATCGAGATATAATCAATATTGACGTATTCAATTGTTACATTTTTTGAAACCTCTTAATATGCGGCGTCGATCGTCCCCGAAACAGTACCTCTAATTACAAATTTAGTTTTAATAGCTTCTAGAACTTTCATTTGAATTGTTTTAGGCTGGGAGATGGCTAAGAGTCTGAAAGGAAAAGAAAGGAGAAAGGAATGAAGAAAGCATGAAGAGAGAAAAGAGCGCAGCGTTCCGGGAGTCCAAAATAATATAAGAACATGACAATTCAAGATGTCTATGGTGTGAATATAATGAAGGGCTGAACAGGTGGTAAAGAATTCCGGCCTCCACTTGGCCAGCAAAATGGGGAATTCTCAAAAGCGCGGTTCGTGCAATGTCTCTCTTTCGTATAGGACAACAGCAGTCAGAAACCGGTTAAGTAATACAGCGTCTGTACAGTGATACACTTTAAGTGTTTTAGTGTCATTATTGTAAATAGTGGTTAATTGCGATGGATGAGTGGCGTTCAGAGCGACTGCTCGCTCACTGAGAAACTGGCGTTTTCCACTTGTAACACCCGACGTCTTGGCCGTGTTTATACCTATTCCCCAGATATCGCGTAGGGAGCATAGCGGATTGGAGAGGACGTCGGACGGTTCTTGAACATTCTGTAGGATCAAGACCGCAAGACGTGGAATTCCTTTAAATCGCAAAAGCAAACAGAACCAATCCTTGCTTGCAGCTGGACGTAAAGCCAAACACAAATAAGAGGACTAATTCCGACTGCTCAGGGTTGATTTATTAACACTTTGTCCCCTTTTAATACTATGCCTACTGAGATTTCCAGTATAAGTATTTGTTTCAATAATAGGCGTTGTAAGTTTTGAGGCAACATCTCTTGTCCATATTTAACTGAACAAATAAAGGATTATTAGTAACAATATCCTGTAGCGTTTACATAACTGTCATATTTTGTTTTACAATATACAACGTTAGTTCTTAACCCGTGGGACTCGCCCTTCTAAGAAGTTTTATGCGTGTCTGGAAGGGGAGAAGTCGAAGCATTTGGTACCAGGATCAGTTTTGCCTTTGAATATGCAGGATCTCTTTTGAGAATTTAAAAATTACAGACCATTTTCACAGAGCACTGGGAAGGACAGACAGACAGACAAAGGGACTTAGCATCCACACAAGGCCTTCTTTTTTACTTTGCAAAAAACTCCTCATAATTTGTGAAAATTATGAAGCCCCTCATTATGCAGTAGGTTTTCTATCTTCCTGTTTCTTGCGCCCTTGGTTGCGCATATTTTCTGCTCCCTGTTCTTAAACACCGTCTCTCTCTTCTTCCATAGATTAAGAGCCCAAGCTTCAATCCCTTAAAAAAGGCAGAACAAATTATAACCGTGGAAAACACCAATGAAAATCACGAAAATCCTGAGTTAAGATAGCCAGTAACCCGTCTGATTTCCCAGTCTTATTCTTCTAGAAAATGTTTGTATACAATTACCGCTATATTAACCTGTCTCTACAGGACAATAGAGCTGATCTATGTAAGAGGAAAATGGGTTCCTTCTCCAGCTCACATGGATCAGTCTCTGTGTGTTTCCATTTCAGGCTTAGTTCTCAAATAATGAATCTAGATAGTTGGTGGCAGGGCGATAGAGGGAGTCTTTTGACGCCAGAGGGAGGATGTAATTTGAGGATGGAAAAAATTGCATACTGAGTAGCCTCATAATTTGTAGGCCTGTTATTCGCGAGATCTCATTATGGTAATCAGTTCAAGGAGAATAATATGGAAGCTACGTTCATGAGAGATGAATGGATATCAAATTTTAGTCGAAAACCCCGAAAGGAGTAAACCGCATATTATGGTAGTTATATGTCGATAGAAGAATAATATTAAAATGTATATTAAGAAAGTAGGTGTGAGGATATGCATTTAATTCATATTGTTTAGGATATGATACACTTGGAGGAATTATGTGAACAACTTCTAGTTTCATTAATTAGAAAGAACACTTCTAGAAAAGCTTTTTTTCCTTTGGCGCTACAGCCCCAATTTGGGCCTAGGCCTACCTCCATGAAACTCTCCGTTTCATTTCGGTTTACTAGATCTTACACATAGGGTAGGACACCTTGGGCGAGTGATCAGCTCGTCGCAAGGCCTCTACCTGTACACAAACACAGAAAAACGAACACAAACATCCATGCCCTGAATGGGATTCGAACCCACGATCCCGGCTTCCGAGCGAGCGAAGACAGTGCACGCCTTAAACCGCTCGGCTACCGTGACCAGCTCTAGAAAAGCTTAGCCTAACATTTAAGAACTACTTTGTTCCGTGGAGTTAGAAATTCTTTTTAGTTTTGCTCTGTAGTGATGCTGTCAGTATCTACAAAAAATTGCATCGATGACAAGATGATTGATAAATATGGAGCAGTTTGTGGAATGAGAATTGGCAGGGGAGACAGAAATACTTGGAGGAAACCTCCCCTAGTGTCACGTTGTCCACCACAAATCCCACACCACATGATCTGTGTTTGAACCCGAGCCGCCGGCTCGGAAAGCCGGCTACTAACCGCCTGAACAATTAGACATTCTGTAGAACTCGTTTGAAAGGGGGTTGGTCCACCTATACAAGATTCATTCATTCATTCATTCATCAGTAATCTGTCCAGGTCCACAATCTCTTCCAAAACAGTTCCTCCACTTAATGCGATCTTCTGTTTTTGGAAAGAGACTATCCAGGAAAAGTGATAATGTGGTAGTTTTTCCATTTGCTTTCCACATCGCAGTACAACAGCCGTTCAAACCACTCTGGTCACGCCTGTTGCTATACGAACTTGAACCATCTCGAGCATCATTTGTTCTGTGCATCAAGTCGCTGCTGATGACGCTGCTTCCGGTATCAGTTTTTGGTTTTTGGTATCTCTCTTCGTCTGATGCCCAACCTTTGACCTGTCCAGCAAGGGAGGCCCTGCCAGTAGCTACGCTGCCGCTGGTATAGCTCTCAGGGTCCTTAGCACACTCAAACCCCCTCACCACGATAAGGCGGAGACACCAACGAGGGGGCTATACAAGATAAAACAGTGAAAAACCAGTATAAACCTGTATCCATACCTCGGGTGAGATTCGAGACCTCAGTCATGGTGTAGGATCTACATTTACTGAGGTTAAATTCAATTTTCTATAAAAATCTGAAGCAAGTATTCGTCGAACCATGCAGGCAATGGAATTGCATACTGCATATTTGAACATTAGGTTATCAGAACACGTGAATCTTCTACAGGATTTATATACGATTATTTCTAACGTGATGGAAGGAGCAAACCATGCATAATGTGGCCAACTAGAACTAAACATTCACGCACTACTTACTCAGAGAGCATTCGTCTGTTATTTCTGCTTAAATAAATAAGAAACATGTGCACTACCTCCAATACATTTCCTTCTTCAGGTTCTGAAAGTAAATTATCCCCAGCATTCGAATTTTTTAAAAGCAATGCATGAAGTTTATCCCATCAAGATATATTTTCTTGGAATAAATTTAGCGTTGGATGTGTCTGCGCTGGAGGATTATGAGCCACTTAAGGAAATATCTCGTTTTGGGACTAATTTAAGCTTTATCATTTCATAGATTATAGCCTATAGTATCGAATGGCACGGTGATCATGAATGATGAATTTGGAAGTGGAAGATGGTGACCGTGGTCTTTGTTAGCCACAGTCCTCAAATTTCCCAGAAGGGACTGAGGATAAAGGTAAAAATGTAAATTCTTCTGCTCTCCGCATTCCAGCCATTCAACTGCTCTGAAGATGGAGGCGCTACGTTCCTCCGAAACGTCGGCCAACACGAAGAATACACGGTGCCTANAGATGTAGGGGGAGTGGAGATATAGCTCCACCATGCTTGACTTCGGCACTAGATAGAGGTGAGTAGTCAGCTTCACGCCCCGGTCGCTCTANTTAACAGCTGAGCCATTTAAGCATTAGTCTTCAAAAACTTTCCATTCTTTGCTACTTCTGATTATTTCTGAGGGAACTTCCTCGAAAACTTCACATGCACATGATATAGGAGTATACTGTTTCAAGTTCGGAACATTTAAGACTATCATATTTGTTGCGTTTCCCATACAATAACATTTCGCACTATATTATTAATGTCGCAGTTAGTCTTCTGTCACAACTTTGAACAGAATTTTCTCATTAGACACAACTTTATACACAAATCTTAAAGGTTAAGCTAAAATGCAGGTAAAACTTTCACTAGGAAAAGTTCATAGAAGTTAAATCAAAACAACCCCCTTTGTTGTAGTAGATTTTGTAAAATTAACTTTATAATATGAAAATTGCTTTTAAAAGTTAAGAACATACTGTAATTTATGAGAGAAACGTGTTGTTTCCTGGGTGTAATATCACCTTGTTTTTAGGTATAAAATGAACACGAATGTTGTCATAAAAGCGTGCATATTTACTTGGTACTTCATGGTACACAGAATTCTAAAATATATGTATTTTAATTCGAATAACTCATTTGTCTTCATGTTATGACTGAATCTTCAGAGCGCTATCATCTAGCTCCATACTCATGTCTTTTCGTCCGTCCGCTGTTCATAGTCAGACATTGACACTATACACATCAAGTGTCTCCTTGTCGTGGCAGTCGGTACAAATGGCAAGTCACTGCAAGACAACCTATTTCGATTTTTTTCTAACCAGTGGCGGCTCGTAGCTAAAATTAGTGGGGGTGCTGCTCCAGAAGCGCACAGTTCCATACAAAGATTTGGCTACTGACATTAAGCTTAAGGATTATATATTGTATTGTACAAGTATAAAGAAAGAATTAAAGAAAAAGGACTCATTATATAAATGTTATCGATAATATCAAGTTGAAATTGGGGGCGCTGCAGTTCCGCAGCGCCTATACACGGGCCGCCCCTGTTTCTAACATTTGTCATGAGAATTTTTAACATGACTGCCTATGAGCTTCTGGGGAGGAATTGGCTATAGCGTCCTTAAGATTAGGCTCGTGAATTTCTGTAATGAGTTGCGCTCTATTGATCCGGATGCAGACAGGAACAGGGAACGGTCGGAATGCTGAAACATTTGGATCAACTGATGGACTGAGAAAGTAGCATAACGCAGTATTTCGTAACATAAAGGTCATTGAAAATACCGGGCACATAAACATTGAATACGTACCTCAGACAAGCAGTTTTTAATATTTCAATATCGAAAGTTAATTTAGTTCGTAAAATTGACACTGGATTATTCAATAACACATTAAGTTTTAGTCATGCATATATTTTGTATACTTAAGGAATAAGAACGCTTAAGTTATTTTTAACAATATAATTTAGTATTTCTTGGTGTTCATAATAATTAGCTCCTTTTCCTTCTGTATAAGTTGTGGAGATCGCTTGCTCTTTTCTTTTTTTCTTTAGCTTTCATACGAATTTTCTTGCTGTGTCAAAAGTAAAGTGAAGAGTGTCGTCTTCTGGGATGTGGCGCCGTGTAGATCTTGTGTGGACAGACGTTTCGGAGGAACCTATCGCCTCCATCTTCAGAGCAGAAAAATCAGCGAGCGAGGAACTAGCGTGAGCATGTGGCTAGTTCCNCCCCCCCCGTACTACGTTCCTAAGCACGCTCGTGTGTGGTCGTCCCTTCGGGTGAAGGAGAGAATTTCATAACTTCACAAAGTAAAAGGTAAAGATGTAAATCCGTTACATTCTAATGTTTAGGCTTTTAGACGTAAGACTGGAGGGAAGAAGTTTCTCAGCTGAAAAAAGGAAAACACTTTCCAAATCTCTTATGCAAATATAATTTGGGTTCGTTACTGTCTGACGCTATGTAACATCAGCTATTAATACTCACTTATGGAGCTGAGCCCTTCTGGAGGAGCCGCCAATTCTGCAGCTACTCAAGAATTTCCCAGCATTTTATGGAACCCGAAGGTTCATTACCGTGTTCAGAAGAGCCCTCCGCTTGCCCCTATCCTGAGCCAGATCAATCAAATCCATATCATCCCATCCTATCTCTCTAAGATCCATTTTAATATTGTCCACCCATCTACGCCTTGGTCTTGCCAGTGGTCTATTTCCTACTGGCTTTCCCACCAATATCCTATATGCATTCCTCTTCTCCCCCATTCGTGCTACATGCCCTCCCCACCCCATCCTCCTCGATTTGATAATTTTAATTATACTTGGAGAAGAGTACAAGTTATGAATGAATGAATGAATGAATGAATAAGCGGTGGGCCTTCTCGGCCTTTGCACCGCGACCTACAGTGGTCTATTGTGCTTACAAGTTATGAAACTTTACCTACTGAAAAAGCCGTCAAATAGATGCGATTATATAAATAACTAAGTCCATATTTTAAGACCGCGCCATATCTCAAACTCTTAGTCGCTGGTTTCCCACTGCGGCGGCCCGGGCTCGATCCCGGGTCTGGTCAAGTGGGATTTGTGGTGGACAAAGTGACGCTGGGGCAGGTTTTCTCCGAGTACTTCGGTTTCCCCTGCCAATCTTCATTCCACCAATTGCTTCACAATCACCCTCACCTATCATCTGGGACTGGTACAATAGGCCAGAAGTGGCCGCAGTACAAGGGACTTAATCCCACTCCACTAGCATTAAAAAAAAGGTCCGTATTTTTAAAGGATTTCTAGCCGTCTATAAATAAAGACCTGCTAACTCTTTTTTCGTTTATTCTGTTGACGAGATATTAGATATTTCTTAACGTGTTTTTTTACAACGATAGAACAGGTGTTCATTTGTTCTGTCAACTTTTTGCATAATATGATTTTGACAATACACCTACGTTATTTACTGAGTCTTCTTCTTTTAGTGTAATTAATGTTTGTTCTTGCACACGTCAGCAGGACACGCCCCTTAACATCCATAATTTATCTTCATATCTAACACAGAACTTTCAAGATATTTCCTAAGAGCAGGTAGCAAAACAGATGAATGGTTAGTAGCGGATTAGCTCAGACAGTACATAATTGATTTGCATCACGAAAGCGCTTGATTCGAATCTGAAATGCGATATTTTTATGAATTATTTCGTTACATAAGCATAAATTGATTCTGAAGTATTCCTATATGTGTATGGCATTGGCCTATATTTACATCAGACAGTAATAAATTCTGTGAGTTGATAACCGTTGCTGGACACTACACAGTGGCTAGTAAAATTGTAAGTAAGTAAAGCTATCCCTGTAACAGGCCGTGAAGGCCCATAGGGTTGTGAGAGGTTGAGGGTCCCACATTTTCTAGACAATCGGCTCAAAGATGACGGTAAGGTTGTCAGCCTTACGCGCCGGCCGCGCTTTATTTCCGAAGAAAATTGTTTAAATAATTCCTGGTACTCATAACTGTTAGAGACTGAGTCGACCCCATGGCCATAGTGCGGCTGGAAAGAGTAGGTCAGTTGAAAAAAATTCAATGCCCTCATCGGGACTTGAACCCGCAACCTTCCGGCTTGTAGCATAGTGCCTCAACCAACTACGATACCGCGTGCCCCCGCACAGCTGCCAGTCCCCATGTTTATTACTCATAAATTCGAATTTCAGCCATGAAGCAGTTATGGTTAGTGAATTTCTGTGGTTTTACTCAGTCCTTCAAATCCAGTACCAAAACATATTGAAATAGGTCACGAACTCCTTCCAAAACTCCATGTATCGCCTATACATATTTCATAACTTTCTTCGTATCTAATTTACACTATACAGCTTTTGTGACTTAAGTGATATCGTATAAAATTCAGAGCCAGTCCATCGAACTTGAATGTATATTTATACTATTGTTATTTATTTGGTTATAGTATGAACGTCATAATGTGGGCATAATTTCGCATTTCGCCACAGTTTTGCCGCTTTCACAGGTGAGTGTACTCGATCAGTTTGTGTGGGATGAACTCAAAATTATAGCATTAACCATAGTTCAATGCACACTAGGTATCAGCATTCTGAACATGACACGCAGTATACTGCTCGACCTCCCCAACCCATGATTCATTGCTGCAATGACGTAGCCTTCTCTTTGCGATTCTTATAATAATGTTCATTCTACAATTGTCTGCGCTATTATGACTTATGTTTATCTCGGCAATCCGTATTAGGGAAATAGTTCAATTACTAATCCAAAAAATTGAAGGCCGCGCCATAGCTCAAGCGGTTAGTCGCTGGCTTCCCACCGCGGCGGCCCGAGTTCGATTCCGGCTCTGGTCAAGTGGGATTTGTGGTGGAAAAAGTGGCGCTGGGACAGGTTTCCTCCGAGTACTTCGGTTTCCCCTGTCAATCTTCATTCCACCAATTGCTCCACAATCACCCTCACCTATCATCTGGGGCTGGTACAATAGGCCAGAAATGGCGGCAGTACAAGGGACTTAGTCCCACCCCACTAGCAATAAAAAAAAATAAAAAAATAAATTAGTTTCGTAACACGCCGTTGAGACCCATATGGTTGTGAGACGCTGAGGCTCTCACATTTTCGAGGCTCTCTGCTCGCAGATCGCGGTAAGTTTGTCAGCCTTACGCGCCGGTCGCCCTTCACTCCCAGGAAGATGCCTGGTACTTATTTCTGTTAGAGGCTGAGTCGAATCTAGGGCCGTAGTGCGGCTGGAAGGATTAGGTCAATTGAAAAATCTAGTGACCTCGTTGGAAAATGAACCCACGACCTTCAGGCTTGTAGAATAGTGGTTCAGCAACTACGGTACCGCGTGAGTGAGTTAGTTACGAAGTAGACAATTCAGTTGGTGACTTGTGTAGTTCAGTGTGTAGTTGTGTTCGTGAGCGATGTCGGTAAATACACGTATGTTGTTTAAAAGGCGACGTACGCTTCTAATCTTCTATAATGCGTTTCTGTAGATTTAAATTCAATAGTTTTGCTTTAAGACTTGTAAATATTATTAATATCTAAAGGTTTGTGACGATGGTAAACTAATAAAATTATTTACTTTTTATACATTATTCATTGTCCTGCTTTAAATTAAAGAACAGAACGATGAATTATGTCAAAAAAAATCAATACTTATGTTGTAAAGGCGATGGTTGACATATTTTTCAGCCTGCATATCCTGAATTTAGGAACGGTATAATTTCCCATGGAAGAAGCTTATTTACAGAGCTCAAGGTCACTAATTTAGTTAAGGAGATTACCACTTCTAGGAAAACACAGAAATATTAACTGGTAGAATAGATGAAAACAGGTCGCTGAAGACAGCACGGAACAATAACACTACAGCCCAGAAAATATGAAGGAAATGCTAGAGACAGAATATTTTACGACAATGCAGGAATCAAATTACCTAATATATGAAAACAAAAAGAGGAGAACTGCCGAATATAAAAAATGTTATATTTCCTAAGCTTGGTATTTATATATTTTGGTGTGTGATATTTTTACCGTTACACTTTTAGTAATTATTGGAACAATAGACCATCCAGTGTAACAAATTAGTTACACTGGAGGGCTTATTTTTCCAATAATCGCATTTGTATATTTCAGTGTTCATTTATTTACAAGTGCAGGCCTATATCAGTGTTACGGCATTAATGAAATACTGTGGAAGTTGGACCGCGAAATATAAAAGCCTAAGTTTTTAATAATACGTCATATAGTTCAGAGATCAGACAAGAAGAATTCCACCTATGCATGCTACTCTCTGGTAACAGAATCAAAAGTTTGGCTGACACTGGTACCAAATTCAAACAGCACCCATGATTCTTAGCCACTTTTGTCCAATTCACATCCTCACAATATATCTGCCTAAGTGTAGCTCAGCCAGTATAGTGGCTGGATATCAACTGGAGGACAGGGATTCGATTCCTTTTAAGGGCAGAACTTTTCTCATTGTCATTATCTGCGGGCAGGTCTATGTTCCCCCTTCCTACTCTTGAATAGGATAAAGTGGCCTTGAAGAGTACCGGACACTTTATATCCACCTAGTGCCCAGGCTAAAATTGCGTGGAGCTATACCTCCACTTCTCCATAAGACTTCATGGCATGGTGTTCAATTAAGCATATGCCATTCTAATAAAGCAGTATCATTATTTTATTGATATTTCAAAAGTAAACTTGGCAAGAGATTGACGCCGAAGTACTGTATTTTATATTTCCTCCTTTAGAGCTATATGTTCAGCCCATCATAACACCCTTCAAACCACCTAACAATATTAGGTGATTTCGAAATTATTACATCAGTCCTATGATCCATATACTTTCTTCGTACGCTTGTATTTACAGGTTTTGTACTTATCCAAAAAAGAGACAATGCTTTTCGTCCATACAAAGCAACTGCTAAAACGATCGGAGTTCGTAGTTATTGTTTGAATCCCGTTATGTGTCATGATATTGTAAATTGTGTAATTGTGAGAGCGAGTGTGCAATAAATTCGCTATATTCAATATGGCGTGAGGTTATTTGTCGCGTGACCTATACCCAACACGTGACAGTATTTAATGAAACTGCCTGAAGATGGCCCTAAATAGGGGCCGAAACATGTAAAACCAATGCAAACAAATAGATTGGTTTATTTTTTATTGTTGTGTTGGCGGTCAGAATACAAGTTCGTAGCAATGCATTTCTACTGGTAAGGTCGAATAATAGGAGAATCGCATAATCAAAAGGTTTAAAAGGAAGCTGTCGTGTCGCCACGAAGGACCTAAACAAGTGAACTGAGATTCGAATCCAAAATCACCCGAACACAAAGTGGAAATATGAACTAGTACACAGCGAATTTTACTGGGTCACTGGAACTTCATATTTCCAGTATTTGTCTCGCGAAACGTGACAAATCACAAAAAGCGTTCTGTCAGAAAACCCAAGATTCGAAGAAGGTTCCCCTATTGTTCAGCTCTCCTCCTGGATATCGTAACACCAATATTGCTAATATGTTATGTCGATTATCTTTCGAAGTATAGCCTGAAAACATTGTAATCATTATTCTTAAGCATATCCAAAGAACGCCTTATCTAGAAACGGTATTGTTTTGTTCCCCTTGAGTTCTGGCAACTTCTTCGGTAGTACACACACACAAACAAAAGTAGTGACATTTATTTTCCTTTCACCTTTTCTGGAGAACACAATAAGAGCTTGTTCCTTTGAAACCGTTTTTGCCGTTTTTGTTTCCGTTTTCATCTAGCACATTTTATCTCTCGTACTTGTCCTTTCAGATAAACTGCCTTTGTGTGCTGCTTGAGGACTCCTGATGGGTTTATAACTTGAGGTGGTTAGCTTTAAGTTCTAGGAGACGAACTGTGGGATTCGGTGAGCAATCGGGAAGAATGTTTCGTGAAACTGAAGTAGACTAATGAGCAATTGACACCTTATTCATGGTTAATTTTAAAGTCTCCTCGGGCTTTATTTCTTTTTTTTTTTTTTTTAATTTTCCGGTCCTAAACTTCGAGAAACAAACTACGGTATTAAGTGGCGGCTCGCAGGAAACTTTTGGGTAAAACTTGAGTGAGAAGTGGAATGTTTATTATTTAAGATTTGTTCTTAACGTTGCTTCGGCTTTTGTTTATTTGTTGCATTAAATGTATATTTATATTTGACTTTAATCTAGTCTATGCGCATGCGTGTACAGAGCTTGTGAAGTGTATCTACACACACACACAATTACGGTTCTTCAGAAAATGCTTGACTAATTTTTTGTATATTGTTAAATATTTGAAATGTAACTTTAGTGAAATATATCTGAATGCAAAGGACATGTATATATATAAATACAAAGTCACTTGAGTCCATCTCAACAGCGTACTTCATAAATCCCTCCCATCAGTCTGTCTGTATGTGCATCCCCTTTTCGTTGCTAGAAAATGGCTGAGCAAAAACGTTACCATGGTAACGAATACACACGCAATAATAGAAGAATTGCTCTTTGCTGTTCGTGTCGCGTCAAGTAAAGTAGGCGGTTAGTGTTTTTTAAGAAATATGATAACGTTATAATTCAACGTTCCTTGGAAATGAAAGTGACTTGAATTAGTGTGGTGTGCTAAAATGATATGTCGATGCAGTTTGGGGCAAACAACTAATACCATATTAATTCTGTCACATCGTTGTTCTCTGTATATAGTAGCATTACTTGTTCCTACTCTGCCAGAGGGCTTCCCCCACATCCTGTGATGCATACAAATTTCAGGGTGTTACAGGGAAGTAAATAATCCCCTGAGAATAATTAACTGTTTTCTGTTGAGGCCTGAGCACTATTATAAAGGATTTCTAATGTTACGGCACCAGCCATAACATTGCTTCAGGTTCGTGTTACCGGTCGCTTCGTCTCTCCCTCACTAACACGTTGCTTTTACGTTCGCTCGTTTGGAAAACTAAATGATTATTTTCACAAAGCTCAACTGAATACACTCACAGTTCCATTTTATGTCATATTATATTTTCTGAATGATGTTCTAACAAGCCATGAAATGCAATTTGGATTCTTAATCAGGAAATTAAAACAGTTTGCTCTATTCAGTTCATTCTGAAAGTTTTAAAAATATTACTCATGGACATGGGTTAAAAATAACTTGGGGCAAAGATAGATTGAACGTCTCTGATAACGAATTGCCAAGTGTAATGGCTGTTAAGGGAGGAGAACTAGCAGGAGACTGGAGAAAATCTAACCGTCCACCCTCTCTTTAGGCTTCTTGCCCACAAGGTGGTTGCCACTTGTCACTTTGACTGCCCTACCTGGTGCCGCCTTCGTTGAAGTTGTTAGGTCGTGGCTGGTTCCGGCTTGACCAGGCTCCACCGCTTCTTCCGGCTCCACCGCTTCCTCCTTCCGTTGCTGATTACGGGATTGGGATTTCTCGTATAGAACCTGATATTATGGGCGCCAGCAAGCAGCTAGGTGCTGTTTGCGATTCATTTTAAAGGAGGGAAGGCGTGAGTGGGGTGGAAGCTGGCGATGGGTTTGACTAGCTCCTGGCGATGAGTTCTTTCCTCAGGTCGGCTAAGGGTCAGGCTCGGACAAGTGAGGGTGAAGCACTTCTGACCAACGCAATGCACTTTGCCACTGGAACACTTTATTGTTTCACACAGTCACTCGGAGTCAAAAATCTACACTATAAGACCTAGTCTCGGCNACCTAGCTGCTTGCTGGCGCCCATAATATCAGGTTCTATACGAGAAATCCCAATCCCGTAATCAGCAACGGAAGGAGGAAGCGGTGGAGCCGGAAGAAGCGGTGGAGCCTGGTCAAGCCGGAACCAGCCACGACCTAACAACTTCAACGAAGGCGGCACCAGGTAGGGCAGTCAAAGTGACAAGTGGCAACCACCTTGTGGGCAAGAAGCCTAAAGAGAGGGTGGACGGTTAGAACAATTGCATAATGAGAAGCTTCATAATTTATGCACTTCGAGAAATATTGTTAGGACGAATAAATCGATGTATATGTGTATGGAAGAGTGTAGAACTCGTAAATCCGGAAAACGATAAAGGAAAAATAAAATTGGAAACGTACTATAAGATGAGAGTATAATATTAAAAAGCATAGAAGAAAAATTAGATGTGAGATTATATTAAAGTAGATCAGGGTAAGTACAATGGTAGGTCTTCATGAACGTAGCAAATGAACTAAGCTTTATAACGTGTATTCTTCCATAAGTATAATTAGAATGATCAAACCAAAGAGGATAAGATGGGCAGGGCATGTAGCACGAATGGAGGCGAAGCGGAGTACATATAGGATAAGTAAGTAAGTAAGTAAGTAAGTAAAGCTATCCCTGTAACAGGCCGTGAAGGCCCATAAGGTTGTGAGACGTTGAGGGTCTCACATTATCTAGACAATCCGCTCAAAGATGGCGGTAAGGTTGTCAGCCTTACGCGCCGGCCGCGCTTTACTCCCCAAGAAAATTATTTAATTAATTCCTGGTACTCATTTCTGTTAGAGGTTGAGTCGACCCCAGGGCAGGAAGGATTAGGTAAATTGAAAAAATCCAATGACCTCATCGGGACTTGAACCCTCGACCTTCCGACTTGTAACATAGTTCTTCAACCAATTACGGATATTTGTTGGAAAGCTAGAAGGAAAGAATTTTGTTTACAAAACCAAACAGGAAATTTACAGCCCAACCGTATTTTACTTACAAAGGAAAGAGATTATCTTATTTAGTCAGTTTCAGAAGTTAGGGTTTTAGGTATCTGTAGGAATGATATTCCTTCAGGCCTGGCCGCGCGTCCTCTGTTTCAGTTAGGAACAGAAATCTAGATTCCAAACAGATCGTTTATTGAGTATGATTTGTAGGAGAGTGCGTAACAAAATGGTGACCACTGTAAATACTTTGGATTGATAATGGTTACAAATTAATCATTATAATATTAATTTTGTACGGTGATATGAATATATTTATCATTTGCTAGTGGCATTTATGCTACTGAATTCTACAAAGTGTTAGCTACCCGAACCCTGAAATACGAAAAATCTCGGTAGCGATTATTTTTGATGATTGTTAATTATCATCTTACGTGAGGATATTTGAAACATATATATATATATATATATATATATATATATCAATCGGTACTGATACGCCTAATCCCTTATAATGTGAAATCGTTTAAATTGTTTTGATATTTTCATTTGACGGTTCAATGAGTCAGTCTATCAGTTTGTTGGTCAACTAGTCAAGCTAGGAGGGCACGCGGTAGCGTAGTTGGTTGACGCACTATGCTACAAGTCGGAAGGTTGAGGGATCGAATCCCAATGAAGTCATTGGATTTCTTTTTTCAATTTACCTAATTCTTCCAGCCCCACTATGGCCCTGGGGTCGACCCAGCCTCTAACAGAAATGAGTACCAGGAATATTCCTGGAATGTTCTTGGGGGTAAAGGGTGGCCGGCGGGTAGGGCTGACAACCTTACCGCCATCTTTGAGCCGATTGTATAGAAAATATGGGAACCTCAACACCTCACAGCCCTATGAGCCTCTAAGCTCTGTTACAGGGATAGCTTTACTTTACATACTTACTTACTTACTTACTTACTAGACAATCTGTAGACGGATTTGTTAGGCAAATAGTTAATAGGTTAATTGTTAGCTAACTGGTGTGTCGATTATTTAGTCCGTCGGCCTTACAATTAAAGAATTAGCCATTCAGGCTATGAGCTAGTCAGACATCTTGTAAGCCACGACTTATTAGTTTCTGAATTGGTTGTTAAGTCGATTAGATAAAGAGCCGAATGATAAATTAGGAAGGCAGTGAGTTAGCCGCTTGGTTGGACAGTCAATTCTTCCTTTAGTTGTCCGCTTAATCCTGGGAAATGTCAGTTACAAGTTGTGTCAGTTGTACTTATCCGCTTGGCCCGCCGCCCCAGCCTGGTGGAAAGTCAAGTACTTGTCGGTGGAACAAGCAAACAAAAAAACATCGCTACATTTCCGGGGCGCCAGCAGCCAACAAACAGCGACCAGCACTTCTGTTAATCAAATGTTTACTCTAATAATGTTTCTCACTAAAACATACAGCGGCAATGAGGACAAAAAGTAATGTTATACATTTTTTTGCTTTGTTTTGACATTTTATGGAATATCTGAAAATGTTTAATCGACTGAACGTAAAACCTCATCTTATAGTACAGAACTCACGGTTCAATGGTTTCGATTTTAATCGAGATATATCTTATTCTGGGAATTTAAAGCACGTTTCTTAAAAATTCTGTAGTAGGCCACGCGTAATTAGTTCAATAATGTGGAAACTGGGATGGGTTTCATTTCGGATTTGTTTTTCTTGGCACTACAGCCCCAGTGGGCCTAGGCCTACCTCCATGAACTTCTCCGTTCACTTTGGTTCTTCTAGATCTTACACATTCGGTAGGACTCCTTGGGCGGGGGATCAGCTCGTCGCAAGTCCTCTACCTATACACAAGCACGGAAAGACGTACACACACAAACCAAACATCCATGCCTTGAGTGAGATTCGAACACACGATCCCGGTTCCCAAGCTCGCGAAGACAGTACATGCCTTAGACCGCTCGGCAATCGTGATATACCCGGTTCAAATCTAATGAGATATTAATGTCCTACACACTAGCGTCTCCATGACTTGTTACTCAGGTATAAAACCATTCTCCCCCTGCTCCTGCAAGTCGAATCGAAATTATTTTTTTTAAGTTCCCATGTAATGCCCATTTATTTGTTTCTAGATACAAGAATCTGACCCACTGCCCTGCACTCAGAACTTTACACTGCGTTTAATAAGAAATCTCCAGTAATCAGGCATCTCAAGTTCTAATTTTGAAGAAATTTCATGGAAAAAATATGTTTCAGTCTACTTTCCTTAAACAATAAAAGAGAGACTTGTGTTATCGTGTGTTCATCTGTTTGTCTCTCACAATTAACTTCCGAAACTATTGATGAATTTTCAATAACATTGTTACAAATATTATATACTCCACTGGAGGCATAACATCAAGCTTCAGTGCAAATATTTAGATAAGGGTCTCCACATTTTGGGTGAAGAATCTCTTAGGGCTTCATAACTTGTACTCTTCTCCAAGTATAATTAGAATGATCAAGTCAGGGTGGATGAAGTGGGCAGGGCATGTAGCACGAATTGAGGAGAAGAAGAATGTGTATAGGATATTGGTGGGAAAGCCAGAAGGAAAGAGATCACTGGAAGACCAAGGCGTAGGTGGGTGGACAATATTAAAATGGACCTTAGAGGAGTTAGATGGGATGGTATGGTTTGGATTGATCTGGCTCAGGATAGGGACCAATTGAGGGTTCTTGTGAACACTGTAATAAACCTTCGGGTTCCATAAAATGCTGGAAAATTCTTGAGTACCTGCCGAATTGGCAGCTCCTCAAGAACGGCACAGCTCCATTAGTAATTAAGTAAGTAAGTAAGTAAGGAATCTCTTAGGGCAATTATTCTGTATAATTTACAAAAAGAACTTTTCTAGAGCCCTTTGTTGGGTCTTGGACGCTTTTTCAGTTTCTTGATCCTGCACGAGCACACAGTCGGTAGGACTCCTTGGACAGGGGATCAGCCCGTCTCAAGGCCTCTACCTACACACAGAACAACACAAGAACATAATAAACGCACATTATACAGACATACATGTTTTGATTGGGATTCGAACCCACGATCCCAGCGTTCGAGCGAGCAAAACAGTTGAAGTTTTAGGCCGCGCCCCCACTGTGATCGGCAGTTACGGTCTGTGCTGATATTTCTCGTGGTCATGTACAGAGAAAGCAAGACGATTCAGACGAATGTCTCGAAATAAGTCACTCATTTACCTCCTACCCGTTCATTTCTTACTGGGTTTGGCGAAGCCTGCTTGAATCGTTTACTAAAAGTTAGCTTTATTTAATAGATCGTTTGATCATGCTGCAGATATGCTGTGGTGCTGAAGTGGCAACCATTTCTGTGCGCCTACAGGACTGAACCAAAACTAATTAACTTCAGACTTCTCTGCAGTGCAATTAGGATTAAGGCTATTGATACGGAATTTCTGCATCTAATAGCAGCTATAACAATCACAGATACCGCCTTAAATACGTGAATGGATTACCGAAAATAAGACTAAAAGTAACTAGCCAAATTAAAACCCAATTTAAAAATTGTTATAGGAATTCTAATATAAATGACGTAAACAGCCATGAAAAGTGCAGTTCGTACAGAAACGTTGTGAGAATAACCGAATAAGTAACTCCTGGAAGCAAAATTCTTCTTACGATGCTCATGATCTCCCTGGTTATTCTGAAACCCGAAGTTTCATTGCCGTGTTCACAAGAGCCCGCCACTGGTTTCTATTTTGAACATAATGTAGTCCACAGCCTAACATCTTCATTCTTGTAAGATTTGAGGCTTTCACGGCGGTGACTATGAAGACAGCAGTCTTCTGATATTTGGCACCGTGTATATGTGNCTTTCTTTGAATGTTCACTCCTGTTTATAAGTAGGAAAACAGAATAGACTACTAGATTTCACTTGCAAATAAAATAATGGAATTTACTGGTGGATACGAATGTAAAGCAGTGTAATCGGTAAAGTTCAAAGCAATACATTTTAGAAAATATTACTCTTTATAGCCACCGCTGTGAGAACCTCAAGCCCAGCACACTGATAGACATGTTTGCTTGCATAATTTAGGTATGGAACACTAAGTGATGACTTTGCCACTGAGAATTTTTGTTAACTAAGTAGCTACTAAGAATTATGTATGGCGAAACTGCGAATACTTCCAAGAAGTTTAATAGTGTGTGGAGCCGGGATAGCGTAATCGGTATAGCACCTGGCTACGGGTTGGACGACTGAGGGTTCGTAGTTCGAGTCCCGGTGGGGTCAAGAATTTTCTCTTCATCACTTCGTCTAAATCGGTTCTTGGGTCCACCTAACCTTCTATCCAATGGGTACCGTTTTCTCGAGGGTAAAGCGACCGGGGCGTGAAGCTAGTGCTGAGGTCAAGAAAATGTGGATCTATACATCCACTCCCCCATACGCCCTGATTGCGTAGTACTTAATTAGTTAAGCACAGAGCAACTTTACCTTTACCTTAAAATGTTGTTCCATTTGTACAACGTTCATTTGGGTCTTTATCACGCGTACATTTATTGACAAAGGACCTGTGCATTACTCCATAGGGTAATGGCAGGGAAGGACTTGCTACCGGCAGTAATATTTATTGCGAATATTCTGTATGGAAAGAGATTTTTTTGATGAGTCAGTATAAAGGTTTTAGCAGATAGTCTGCAGCGGGCTACACAGGCCGGAACACGAGGAAGCTACTCGTGTCTATAGCTAAACCCTGACTGGCTCCATTCAAACGACAGACAATCATGGATTATGCTGAAGATTTGAATACAGCGAATTTCACCACAACGTAGGAAGAGCACTCGACGTTCAGGTGGTGGGGTTCAGGTTCTGAAATATTATACCTTACAGTAAGGCTTCTTGCTTAATGAGTCATACAAATCTTACATAAATAGCCTATATTAAGGGGACAGCGAAAATATTACTAAAAAGGCAAAAGAAGTGTCTTCAGCAAAACAAACCATTAAATTTTGTCAGTATTTGAAAGGATTACTGACAATATTTTTTTTTCCTTGGCACTACAGCCCCAGTGGGCCTAGTTCTACCTCCATGAACTTCTCCGTTTACTTCGGTTTTTCTAGATCTTACACATTCGGTAGGACTCCTTGGGCGGGTGATCAGCTCGTCGCAACGCCTCTACCTGTACACAAACACAGAAAAACGCACACACACAAATTAACATCCATGCCCTGAGTGGGATTCGAACCCACGATCCCGGTTTTCAAGCGAGCGAAGACAGTGCATGCCTTAGACCGCTCGGCTACCGACTGACAATATAGGATATCAATTTTAAGCCAACTAATTGTGGTATGATTCGAATTGGTGACCACCAGGATTTACGAGGCAGTAACAACTAATTTCACACTGTTGTGGCTAATGACAGTTCTAAAATATCTGTTGTATTATATTTCTGTCATTTCTGATCTAAAGGAGAACGCAAGAAGTTCCTTCGAAACGTCAGTAATTTTCACTTTTTGATACAGTAAGATCCAGCCCACTACATTTCGCACACACGTCGGCTATGCACTGTTTCGCAAGAAAATAATTGTATGTTGTAACCACATAATTTGTACCATACGGCCAGTTTATTTTATCGTGTTGCCATGACAATGATCAGATCTTCTCACGTGACCTGGGACAGAATTTACACATCTGTAAGCAATTACACAAATTGAGAAGAATGACACCTTCTTTTTTTTCTCCGAAGTTACGTTAAATTACCACACCCAAACTAATTACAGAAGTGAGTGAGAGAGTGTTGGCAGCACAACAGCTGTAACTTGTTGGTGTCTTCTTTGTTCATCCATCTCATTTGATGTTTTATTCATATTTTACTTTTTATGGTTTATTTTACACTCTCTCAGTGTCTCAGTCTACAAACTGTCAAATTTTAGGATGGTTGGTGAATAACGCATTAGAGTAGATGTGGAAGGAAGTGGTCGGGGCCTGATTGAGGCACTTACCCGGCATTGGCCTGGAGGGACTGAGAAAAATAATGAATATCTTAAGCTAGCGAATATCCCTGCTTCCTCAGTCTTGGGGTCGAAGTATGTGGAATGGATTCGTTTCTGTGTACATCCAAGTTTATATTTCGAGAACATGGAGGGAAGTGTCGGAGTTATTGGTCAGTTCGAGCCAACAGGGGAGTGGCCTGAGATAGTTTTGCAAAGGAAAGGAATGGCCATTTTAAGAACCTCGGAATGCACAGAAGACTACCGTAGCAAGTGCTCCCAAGCGGTCACACACTCGATGCTTATCAGGCATAAAGTTGCAGTCAGACATTAACTCTGACGGCATGCTATATGGTTTCTTGCTTTAGCTTACTTTTTCGTTCTGAAGATGGAGGCAGTACGGTCCTCGGAAGTGTGGGTGGGCATCCTGAGGGATTCAACCCGTTACACCCCGTAAGACTGAAATTTTCTGCCTAAAATTCGCAAAATTCGCAAAATTAAGTAAATTCAGGCAAGTGGCCAACGGTGTTTCTCACGCCTTGAAAGTTTTTATATTAAAAAAAATGTTGAAATAATTTTGTGCCAATGAGAGAATGTGGTGGAATATCGTAATTTAAAATTTTATGAGTTACCGAGAAAATGTTATGAATAACCTTACTTTAACAGATTCTAATGAGCTAGAAAACATATAAAGAAAGTTTTAGAATTTATGTTATAATCGGTTTTTTTCAGCCCAAATCTTTTTGTAATTTCGAATAAATATTAAATTATTTAAATCTTAAAACGACAAAATCTTGACGCTTAATTTTTTATTGATATTTTTAGAACAAAATTGTCTGTTGTTCTATTATGCACCTTATTGTTCTCCATGTACCCACTGAGCAAATTAGAGACTTTCCACTTTTGACGTCACTAATGTCTCAGGACTTAGCTCTTTAACAAGGGGAGTCACTGCTGAAAACACCTGCGAATCTCTGGACGTTTTCAATAAACATAACATCTGCTTTGAGGATAAATTTTCCTTTACTTAAACCTACTGAGTTACTTTATTATAGTTTTACCTGTATTATTTTATTGCTTCGTGTTAAATTTTAGTCTAGTGCTAGTTCTAGTCTTAGTCTATCCTTTATTACGTATACTTTCAATGCTCACCTGTTACAGGCTACTCAATGTTCACAAGCACTTAAATAAAAGAACCGAATTCTTTACGGCTCCTCATATGGTTATTTCTACCTCGATCAGACATGTCATATATGTCAAACGTCTTAAGCTGCAGATTGTGGCTGCTCGAAGCCTTCTGCATTCGTCTAGAGTATGTCATTCCAGTACCACATTCGAACCCTTATATCACCATTCTCATCATGATGAGCTTCACCATCCTCTCTATCATCATTATAAAAAAGTAAAGTTGTACATATGCTGAGGTACCGAAAAAGGAGGTTAAGATTTTTCAAAATATTTTAAGACAAAACCCAAAACTCCTATTTGTTTAGATTCTTTGATTAATTCGTCAATCTTCTGTACAGTAGTTGTAATAAAATTGAATCGATTATTTGAAAAAATGGAAGATATCCGAGGGCTGAAAATTGAAGGTATTATATTTTTCAACTTACTGATTTAATGAATGGTGAGGTACAAGACACTCACGTTCCATTATCGCCATAACTGGAATTGCGGTGTCACGTGTACAAGTGACTCTCGACAAGGTTTGGATTGGAGATTTGATGTATTGACCACTTTTAATACACGACTCGTGACTTCACTCAACCATAGCGCCATCTCTAAACTCTTCTATTTACAAATCACTACAGCGCACACCAATTCTTTTCAGTCTGCCGTGTCTTCACCAGTCGTTTCTTGGTAACGGCTTCTAACACTGGGGATTCTTTAACTTTACCGACCAAGTCTTCTTTTCTAAGACTCCCTTGCAACTCTCTGCCAGCGCGTTCTGCTACAACTGACTCACTTCTAAACTTGTCTCGGTTAAAATGTGTCGGCATAGACCGCGTAGAGAATTTCGTTTATTGTTGTGCTCCGGTCGTATCCATAGGAACATTTGTTTGCGAAGGCGTTGCCCAGTAACGGCTGCGTATTTTTGCTTATTAAGAATGTGTTCCTTAACAGAGGATGTTATTTCGATGTTGTTACACAGTAACGGGTTTATACGCTACAGTAATTTAAATTATGAATGATTAACGCGCTATACATATAACACGTATAATGAAAATATAATTTCTGTCACTTGCAAAATGTTTATACCGAAAAAATCTGTTATATAATAACAAATATGAAGAGTAAATTTCGCGAATTTATTTTCTGCTTTGACTTTTTCTCTCCTGCCTCCACTTTAATTACTGTCAAGTTATTGATCACTTAGTGAGGCGGTATGTATGTTTACTATTGTCCTCTAAATGGCTCTCTTTTCAATTATTTAAAATTCCCGGTCACACAACTAGAACAGTTTTAATAATTTTATTCAGAATGTCTCTCATGATTAATCGAGAAGTCCACATCCGCATTCGATACGAGAAAAACGCGTATATTAATATTAAACGATCATATACATAATACCCCTTTAAACTAATTACAATTCCAGACCAAAGTACATCATCAGAAGTGTCAAAAGCAAACAAACTCTATTCATAATTCACAATCCCAAACCCTTTTTCAAAACAGAATAATGAAAATTAAATTGGTCCACTGTGATTGTTCAGTTAATGTTAGGCTATGTCAAGTGACATAGCCTACATACAAGGGGCAGTGGAAACATTACAGTTATTTCCTATAAAATGGTCGCTTGGATTTGTTTACAATTAAGGAGGTTCTTAATATTTAAAAGCAGGTTTAAGGGCCGTGGGATGGTATACAAACGGAATCGGTAATTTCTGACCAATTGACACAGCGGATGGCCCGAAAAAATGTCAACATCTTAGCCACTGTGAAGGCTTCAGATCTTACACGTGTAATTATTTATCTTAATATTTTGTCTGTCAGTCTTGCCTTTTATTCTTTGTTCTCAAAATACTGTCACTATATTAAATTGTTCTATAAACTCTACTGCATATTACCAGAGCACTGTGTAGCACTGTGAACTGCGTAGAAGCCGTGTGATTTTAAAAGAGCCAAATAAATATACTCTGTTCCCCAGAGCTTGTGAAATTAAGTGATGAACCATATATACCATACGTCTGTTCGCGAAAAAAGGAACCTGGATAGAGTAGTCGGTATAGCGATAAGCTACGGGTTTGACGGCCGAGGGGCTGGAGTTCGAGTCCCTGTAATATCAATAATTCTCTCTTCTCCACATCGTCCAGAACGGCTCTGGGATACACCCAGCCTCCTCTCCAATGGATACCGGGGGCTCATTCCCCTGTGGTAAAGCGGCTGGAGCGTGAAAATGTCTACTTACCTCCAATTAGTGCCGGAGTGAAAAAAAATATGGATCTATACATTCACTCCCCCAAACGCCTTCATGGCGTAGTGCTCAATTAGTTAAGAACAAGGGCAACTTCACCTTTATCTGTTCACAAAAAGTGCTAACTTTAGCGAATAGAGAGTGTCGCGTGGTCAGCGCAACGGATCCCCACGGCCGTTAATTTCGGGTTTTCAAGACCGGAGCCGCTATTTCCTTGAAATAGCTCCTCATTTATCCTCGCGAGGCTGAGTGGACCCCATTCCAGACCCACTACTTCTCAGAAAGACTGGTATCGCCGGGAATCGGAGCCGAACCTCTGGAAATCTGGCCATTAGACCACAGAAGCCTAGCTTCACCGACAAGCGGCAGTCGCTCGGTCGGTATAGTTTGCTTGCAGACTCAAACCACGGAGTTTGTTTTGTTGTTTTGTTCAAAAAAGAGTTGTTCTTCAGGTCTTATTCCTTCTGCTGACCGAATATGTGAAGTCCTTCACTTCATGTAATAGCTTCATGATGTCCTAGAACTTTATATTTGCCACTTTCTTAGTTCTCTTTCTGTAATTTCGCTATGGAGGCAGGATAGACCCATTCCATTTGCAGAAAATATTGATACGCACTCTAATGAAGTGCCTACTTCATTGAAAATTGAAGTTCGGACATTTCCCCATAACTGCGTTATTTCACATTTTAAATTAACCAAATTTGAAATAACATTCAATGATAACAGCCCTAACAGTGTACATCAGTGCATTAGATCTGTTATGAACTGTCTTTTTACTTCGAGGTTATGTTCAGTAATAACAATGGCGGGATCCTTTAGTAGATTATTATCAAATTAAACCAAAAACATTCAGCAGAGTCATTCTTGATAAGCTGATAGTCACTCTGCTAATGAAGAAATTTGTTATTTTTTGTGGAACCAGAATTTTCTTTACGTTTTCAAGAGACTCACATTGCCACCTCTCCTAAAAATTAAAATATTATTACAGATACAAAGAAACCTTTACTAAATACGGGCTACGTTTCATCCTTGCATTCCATTCATTCATTCGTTACTGGGTCAACAGCCCTTTCTTGGGCACTGGACGTTTTTCAGTTTCTTAATTCTATACGCATTCAGTAGGACTCCCTGGACGGGGGAGCAGCCCGTCGCAAGGCCGCTACCTACACACATAACAGGAAAACAAAAAATAAACGCACACAGACATTCATGCCTAGAGTGGGATTCGAACCCACGAGCGAGCAGTGGCAGTTAATGACAGCTCGAGCGGTCACTATGATAAGCCCTTACATTCCATACAGACCTAGACTGGTGTGCAGCCACGTGAAAAGTTCAAGAAGTACTGGATTAGATTCACAAATACAGCGACCAGTACAGAAAGAAGAGATCCATTTTGGCGTTAGAGTTCCCTCTTTCCTCCCTGTTACATAAATCTGACCCGTTATTCAGTTAACTAATACGGATTAGCCTGAAATCAATTTTAATAAAGAATGTAATCCGCTTACCACGACGATCCACAACACGGCTCTGGGAACGAACGTGAGCAGGCACCTGCTGTCGGATCCATGTTCCTGGGACTTACGAGTTCGTTGCATCCATCTCCCTGTCCGTTAGTCTCGAGTTCCATCCTACCCGATCTGCTGCTGTAAATATGCACTAAATCTTGGGGGGTAATTCACGTTCATCATATTTGACGTTCTCACCGCGTGGCCAACGAATGTGAAGCCGTGTTGCTCTACCTGAAGATGGAGGCAGGACGTTCCTCCTCAATGTCGGTTAACATTTACCAGCCAGCAGGACATCACATCCTTGACGATGAAACTCTTCGATTTTATTTTGGTTCGTTTAGTGGTTTTTATTTTAATTCCTTGGTAATGAAGCCAATCGAAAATTATTTTGCCATAGGACTAGATATCTTATTTAGAAACAGTACTGTATTATAACCTAAATATTCCTCAAGAATTAGAGTTTTTCCGAAAAAAAATGTATATAGTCACAATTTCGATCTTGAAAATTATGTTCAGAAAAGAAGTGGTACAGTGACTCCCCTAAGATTAAACAGCAAGCCAGCTAGTTAACCAACCAGTAAGTCGGCCGGCTAGCCAACGAAACATTCATTTACTCTCTCAGGTTTCTGTTTATATCCTATCAGTAAGATAACGATTTTGTTTGTTTCTTTTAATCAGCATTCTTCAAAGACCTGTTGCGGACAATACGCAACTGCAACTTCCATTGTTTCAGAGGTGAAAGCTAATTTATTTTTCCCCCTTTTTGGTTTGTGTTTATATACGAATTAATTTGTGACCTTGTCAGAACTCAACCTGTCAACGTGTTATTTCAAATTTGTTCCAATTTATTCTATAAATTCTACGCTTATAAAATTATTAGTCATGTTGCAGTACCTTAATTTCTTCTTTGGTTCGAATGAGTTTGTCATGCAGCCCTCTTAACCAAACGCATTGATTTTTCGTATGTTAGTCGTATAAGTTATCATCTATTCCTTTTGTCTGTGATTTAGTATTCTTCCGTTCAAATATCATCCTCGCCTTCTCATAGCGTAGCAGTTTCGCTGAACAAGATATGACTCCCGATTTGGTGCGGGGTCTGAGCTGCGGGAGAGGACACACAGGGCCTGTCCAGAGGGTTTGAAGTCAGCAACCCTCCCCTTGAACCACCAATATCTAATTATAAACCAACTGGTTGGATTTGTAATCCCCTTCAAGGTATTACATGAAAAGATCAGGACTGAGAATCATGATGATGACGTAACAATTAATAAGGAAAGACTGCCGGATAATAGATGAAAAATATACGTATTTAACTTTTTGTCAATTGCTTCGTACGCTTACTGGGCATATTATATAAATAGAATAAATTAGATTTGTTGTGCAAGCGAAAATTGGACAGATGGTCGACCAGATAAAGGGAAAACTGAGTCAGCTGTAACGCGATTCCTGCATTCTGTAGCTGGTTACGCTTTCCTAGATCAAAAACAAAGTTTTGACATATGTTCAAAGTTTAAACTATGTAATTTATTTGCGAAAATAGAAAAAAAATCAAGAGGTAAGCTGGCATGAGAATATTTTAAGTATGACAACAGTTAGACTCCCAAAGATATTACTCGTACTACATGATAAAGCTACAGGATACGGAAACTTCGGACTATAACAGCTCGTTGGAATGTTCTGTTCTCGTGAAGTTGGAGAAGGCTAATAGGCCTATAACCTTGAAGCAAAAAAAAATTATTATTATTTTAAGCGTATTTAACTGCGACAGAAATAGTAGTGGCTTATTTTGGGGGCGCTCTCACAAATATTGATTGAGGGGAACTGAGAAATGATTACGATAATTCTCAGTCAAAGTTCTCGTCCTTAGATTCGAGAATTGAAACCAACTCATGCCAAAAAGAAACAGTAATACTATCCATTACACCATCACTTTGGGTTAGCGCGCTGTCAGCTACCTGGCTGCAAGTTTGATACAGGGATATTTTCAAATGTATTTCGTTCTTAGTAAGTATAGAAATCAATGATCTTGTCATATCGACTGTGTTGTTTTCTTTCGCAAAAGGAAAATGATTATTGCGCTTCCGGTCTTCTGGACTTCGCCTGAGAATCGTCATTAAAACATGTCCAAACGGCATGGAATTGTAGAGCAGTGAATCTCAAACTACATCTTGCGCCCCACCGGCCATTTCGTCAAAAATTCTGGGCCCACTGTAGTAAGAACAAAGCTTATAATTTGCCACTCTACAAAAACATATTTTGGCCTGCATTTTAGTATTATATTTACCATTAATGGAAGTTATTAAAAACCATAGATTTTGATGCCATATTTTATGATTTATTGATGTAATTGTATAAAATTATACGTTTCTGTATGAAGAAATATGATGAAAGTGCAGTATCAAAGTGAAATTAGTGTTAGCAATGATGAAATATTTCTGTAACTCAAATTTTTTGGTGACTGAATTAATTACAATTGCCGAGATCTCGCGTCCTTCTCAGTCGTCCACTCAAGTGCCACTACTTTGGGAAAACAACTGCTGTAGATGCTTCTTTCAGCCCCATGAAAATGATCTTTTAGTATTTAATTTTCAAAATGTATTCATGGAACGACCTTAGTTGGCAGTTTTCACATCTTCAGCTATTGTTATGTTGTTGGGATTAGGAGATTGAGGTAGACTGGAGACCAAAAATGAACACAGCATTTTTTAAATTATGAATTAGAAGACTGAGAACAGACCGGAGGATAAAATTAGTATGAATCTTAGAGAAATTGGGTCTGTACATCGGAGGTGAAAATAAGTGATTCGGGATCTTTTATTGTGTTTTTTCATGAACTTCGTTAATGATGCATGCAGGAGATTAATCTAAAATCACACATCAGCAAACATTACATATACAATTTCTCAAATGCATAGTAAAACGATTAATAGAAAAAAATTAAATAACCTAAAATTATTCTAGCATAATGAATTTTTATTACGATACGTTCAGAACATATTATCATACAAAAATGTCGCATACTTAGCTGGTCTTTCATATATTCCTATTGCTACAACTTGCATTAACTTGGGTTATATATGAAACTTTAATATATGGAGGAGTTCTGCTGTAATTTCTTCTCAGTTATTAGGCTTGCCAAGTAAGTGATCTGTGTAATTATTCTTTTCATATCGTAACGTAAAGGTCAGAGTTCTCTAAGGAGTGATTTTTCCACGCCAAAGCACTAAGACATTTGTACTGTTCATTGCATTTCTGGTGGACTTAATGTTCAATCCAAAGAACGAATAGAGGGAAATTACATGAGACTGAAACTTGCTGTATCATTCAGAACGAAGAATAGAGATCGAGGGTGTCTGAAGAAAAAACTGCTGGTGAAGATATTGAGACCTACTAAAGATAAAAGGTAATTACACAATGAAGAGCATCGCAATATTTGGGAACACCGAAAATTGGACGACGAGTGAAAAGTTGATGGAGATGGATCGACCCTCAAATGGACCTAGTCCTTGTGCTTAGTGATAATAAATTTTGGCATCAGAACGCTGTATAAAAGTCGATGAATGACGTATGATGAGTTGCTAGAAGAGCAGCAAAATGTGTATATAGGCTGTCAGAGCCTATTTTATATTATTCCATCGTCGAAAAAGAAGAGGAACGTGTTCAAGCTAGCCGATCCTCTTTCTGTAATTGAATTAATTTTGTACGGAGATATGTCATACATGTAACTTAGCTAGAATTTTTTTAACGGAAATCTATCAAATGAAACAATTATGAACATGTCGACAAGGAGAATTTCTGAGATTACGTCGAGCAATGTAACGTTCTGGGAATTTGTGCCGTTCGAAATTATTCACAGAATTGTATAAATAAAGTACGTAATTATTAATTTACCGTTCTTCCTAGCTTCACTGTATACATTGAATTCTTAAAACGATCCCAAACCTTCAGTAATGCTTTAACAAATTGTGCCAATTCGCCCTATTCTGAGTCAACAGAATACATCCCACCTCTTTATACCCAATTTTCGTGAGATATATATTATCTACGTCTAGGTTCATCACGTGCTGTCTTACTTTCAGTCTGCCTCCACCAGAATGCCATATTATTTTCTTATGTTTCCCATAAATAACTTACGTTCCGCCCATCACATATTTTATTAACCACATTAATAATATTAGCCATAAATTAAAAAAATATGAATTACCTTATTATGTAACTTACTCGAATCCAAATTCCAAACAGTTTGGTGTAGTGGTAATTCTGTAGGTTTTATGCGAACTAACTCGGTTCGAATCTCGGCCGGAAAACCGGCTATCCTGGTTGTTTTTCGTAGTTTTACTCCGTCTCTTCAGATGAATGTCGATTAGGACACGAGCGCTTACTTCCGAATTGTTCTCAATTCGTAATTTGTCTCTGTTTCTACATTTAGCACCCTGGAGCCTGGATACTAAGAGCGTCGAAACGTTCTCACGAAACACACATTTCGATATGGTCTCTAGGAATTTGTTCTCAAACATTCTCAATCTGCGTACTTCTCTCAGAATGCGAACCCGAGTTTCGCAACCACGGGCCACGTAACAGCACGTAAAATACTGTCCAAATCTTTCCTAGTTCACCTTTCACACTCCTCCTCTATATGAGCCGTGTAGTGTACGAAGGTCGATAAATAAATTTAAAAGGAGGAGTCAGTATCAAAGGATTCAACTTTGGGCAGTTAACAGATGTGAGGCTGTAGTTCAGGTTTCTGTGTTCCCGCAACCAAATGCCGTTTAATTAAATTCAAAGGCCGTAGTGACGTGTGGTGGGAGGGGCGATCACACCACCAGGCGGAATCAACAGGTAGGCAAGCTTCATTCTCGATTTTGGAACTCAGGGGTGAGTAAATCTGTTGTATGTACAAAACATGTAGTTCCCTACATATTCAAATAATATTTAGAATATTTTCCTTACACTGAAAAATAAAATTAGTTGGTTGAGGCACTATGCTTCAAGCCGAAAGATCGCGGGATTGATGCCGATGAGGTAAATGGATTTTTCAGTTGACCTAATTTTTCCAGCCACACTATGGTCCTGGGGTCTACTCGGCCTCTAATAGAAAAGAGTACCAGGAATCTTTTTGAGGGGGGTGAAGGGCGGCCGGCGCGTGAGTCTGACAACCTTACGGCCATCTGTGAGCCGATTTTCTGGAGAAAATATGGGAACCTCGACGTCTCACGGCTAGTTACAGGGATAACTTTACCTTCTTACCTTGAATAAATAAAAGAAGGCTTATGAGATCATATTTTTATTTGTCTGTGTCCCCCCACCCACCCTTCGTTGCTAGACAACATCTCGGTAAACACAGAAGAATTCTTGGACGCGTAGTTGTTAGCGAGTCCATGTCATATGAGATACTTGGTATTTGGTGAAAAGCATCATGGAGATTAATTCTGCCCAGAATCCCTTGTAATTTATGTTTTCCAGGAATTTAATGTTTATGTGATGGTTCGAGGTGGAAGAATAATATTAAAACAGGCCTGAAAAAAATGTTAGGGTTTGGTGAGGACCTGGTTAATGTAATTCATGATAGGGACTAGTAACTGGCTCTTGCAAACACGCTAATGATTTCTCAGGCTCCATGAATTACTGGTAATGTATTGAGTGGCATAGCAACTGTCAGATTTTAGGGGAGGACTCGTCACTGTAGAGTTGATTGTGATTAGTAAAGCCATTAAATTTACACAGAATTCTATAGTTCTCTCTATAATAATAGTGACAGTTGCTAGACAAACTTAATTTTGGGGCTTAGATCTAATGTTAGGTTGTAAGATGCTTTTCCAATAATGCCAAATTTAACTTGATAAAATTGCCGAAAAAGCGATTCGTTTTCCAGACATTCAGTATACGACATAAAACGTAGTTACTCTTAAGACCTATAACTTTCACATTTGTAATTAGTAAAATGCAACGACACATGTTTCATTACTTACACACTGTGTCAGTCATGCTATTAGTTTTGCTGTAGCTGCTGTGCATGAAAATGTCAGGAGAGGTACGCGAAAGAATATAAAACAATTTTGTAAAATACGTATACTCCATCGGACTTACATCTTTCCTCTCCTGTAGCTCTATCTGCCTTGCAAAATTAGTTTAGAAACTGATTTCGAAAGGGATCTTCAACTAAAGGTAAAGTTGTCCTTGTGCTTAACTACTTATGCACTACGCCATGAAGGTGTATGGATGTATAGATCGACATTTTCTTGACCTCGGCACTAGTTGGAGGTGAGTGGTAGCTTCACGCCCCGGCCGCTTTACCCCCGGAGAAAGAGCCCCCGGTACCCATTGGATAGGAGATTTGGTGGACCCCAGATCCGGTCCGAACGATCTGAAGAAAATTCTTGACCCTACCGAACTCAAACTCCGACCTCTCATTCGTCCAGTCCGTAGCCAGTCGCTATAACGACTGCGCTATCCAGGCTCCCAAATAGTTTCAACTTTTAAGGGAAATTAATTGTACATATTTTCGTGTCGGTTAAATAACTAGACTTTAAAGGAATAAATGGGCTGTATAAAGGGAGGTTTTTAAAATCTGCTTAAATTTCTCATAACTCAAGTGCATTCAGTCTTCAGTAGACCGGCCTCTACATTTGAATTCAGGCATCAGTATCCGTCAAAGCGTTGCAATAAGCAGTCGGTCAATATTTGAGGAACAGTCACGTGTTGATTGTTGAGTCCGTGTGACGATTTTTTAATTTCCGGCTTTCGAAAGCTTTTTGCAAGATTAGAAGTTTAATTGACGCAGGATAAATATTGGAGTATCTATCTATGGCCCTACAGTCCTTCATCGGCCCTTGGCCGCTATTTCCAGTTTCTTGATCTCTTACACAGTCGGTAGGACCCCTTGGACAGGGGATCAACCCGTCGCAAGGTCGCTACCTGCACGCAGGACAGCAGAAACACAGAATAAACATATACAGACAGCCATGCCTCAAGCGGGATTCGAACCCCAGATCCCAGTGTTTATAGGGCGAAGATAGTTCATGCCTTAGACCGCGTGGCTACTGTGATCGGCATAAATATTGATTTTTTTCCTTGGCACTACAGCCCCAGTGGGCCTAGGCCTACCTCCATGAAACTCTCCGTTCACTTCGGTTTTTCTAGCTCTTACACATTCGGTAGGACTCCTTGGGCGGGTGATCAGCTCGTCGCAAGGCCTCTAGCTGTACACAAACACAGAAACACGCACACAAACATCCATGCCCTGAGTGGGATTCGAACCCACAATCCCGGTTTCCAAGCGAGCGAAGACAGTACATGCCTTAGACCGCTCGGCTACCGTGACCGGCAAATACTTAATTGGCTAGATCAAAATTCGTGGAATGCTTCATAGCATTCATTTCACGATCTTTCATCTTCTCGCCTGCTATCAGTAACTTATATACGTACTTGTACGCAACTGCAGAATAAATTCTACCTGTTGCTTTACATGGGTGTTGAAATTGTTCTGTCATTATAAGGGAAGAGCAAAGAGTATATCTGAGAACAAAGTCAGGAGGAGAATTCGTGGACCTAAAACACAAGATGTAAGAGGACTATGGAGAAAATTACATAACGAAGAGTTTTATGATTTGTAATTTTAACCAAATGTTGTTACAATGATCGAATCGAGAAAAGAGATGGGCGTGATGTGTAGCGCAAACTGGGAAAGTGAGAAATACATACAAAAATATAGTTGGAAATCCGGAAAAGGTGAATCAGTTTCTAAGATGAAGGCATGGATAAGGGGATAATATTAAAAGGATCTTAGATAAGTAGAGGAGCCGATGTCGCGTAGTCCGTATAACGACTAGCTACCTGCTGGATGACTGAGGGGTCGGAGTTCGAGTTCCGTTAGGATTCGAAAGACTTCTGTTCTCCAAATCGTCCACACCTGGTTTATGTCCACCCAACTTCTATCCAGTGGGTACCGGGGCTCTTCCCCTGGGGTAAACGGCCGGGGAGTGAAGCTGACCACTCACCTCCAATTATTTGCGAGGTCAAGAAAATATGGATCTATACATCCACTCCCCCATACGCCTTGATGGCCTAGTGATTATTTCGTTGAACGCAGGAACAACTTTACCTTCTTAGATAAAGAGATTCAGGCTGAACTCGGACTGTTGTAAATATGTATGGTAGAGAAGATTCGCTTTCCAAGAAAGGGGGAGTAATTTCCGAACTAGTTGAATGACTATATAAGCTTCTTAAAAACGTTGAATAAATATTGCATGGCTTTGGACGTTTTACATTTTATGCGCTCTTTTGGCACACATGAGGAAATTCAACACACGTAGAGAAAATTGTGTGTCAGTCTGTCGCCTTGCATGTTTTCAGTTACAAATAATGTTCAATGCTGTGCCCCCACACTGAATATTTTCTGTAGAATTTATTTTTGGTCCATATGGATCGTGAAATTTTTTCTTGCGTAAGTCTCAAATACAAATTCATTATTTTCATTGAAACTATTAATCGAAAGAAAGGTTACGTACTGAATCTATCATCAAGTTCTACGTCTGAAATTCCCTAATTCCTTGCTTCGTGTTCAGCCCAATGTAACGACCTTCGTTCTGTGTGTTAAGTGTTCTGTGATTTAAGAAGTGTCTTTGTTCAGAATTACCCATTCACATCCACAATTCATATTCTAAGGCAAAATATGCAACGCTAGTCCTGGGTTTATATAACTGAGCACCTCGCAATGGAGACGTTGCGGGAGTGGAGGTATGTCTCCACAATTCTTAACCTCCCCCCCCCGGTGCACATTTTATAGAATGCTGGGTAGGCCCTGAAGCCGACCTGAACCTTACGGAGTAGAGAAAAATCGAAGATTACTATCGCCCGGCATATAACGCTGTGTAGTCCGTTGAGAGTCAACCGACTTGCCACCTGCTTCCACGCTGGTATCTTGCTCGGCTTATTCGACCCTGAAGATGGAGGCGATATGTTCTTCAGAAACGTCGGTTGTCTTTCAACGGGTTACACGGCGTTATACCACATAACCACCGCTGTGAGATCTTCAAGTCCTACAAGAGAGAAATCTGTTCGTATTTTCCAGCTACGTTTTCATATGCATTTCTCTTCTCTCTCGTGCATTTCATGTCCTTTATTTGAACATCTGCTCATTTTCTCCACCTTATCCTATTCTCAGGTTCTCTCTTATTCTCGACTTACTACGAGAGGCCAAGTTTCACACCCGTATAAAATATTAAGTATAATTGCAGTTTTGTATCCATGACATTTGTATTATTAGAGCATCAAGTTAAGATTTTGAACTGAATATTAGAATCTTCATTTACAGTTTAATTTTAACAATTAAGTACTACGGTAGTTCTGCAGAGTTCCATGTGGCATCCCATTGCTACATGCTGAACAGGATCAGGAAGTACGTAACTGGTTACCTAGGGGTGTCCTGGCTTTCCATTAGACGGCCTCTGCAGCGATGAAGCTATCAGAAAATTATGAAGAACCGTGCAAATGCTTTATTCTGTTTGCCACTCAGACTATAGCAAAGAGAAGATGCAGAGAGTCAGCTGCCGTTTTCAAAGCAATGCACACTCTTTGTCTAACGCTGCAACTCTCTCATATAGGACAGCGTCAATCACTGCGTAATGGCAGGACCCGGAACTCAGTACTGGAGCCGTTCAAAAGTACTTCATAAAATGCTTTAAAGTCTTTAAAGAGAGACTTAATGCAATTAATAACTTTTAATATGGTTTCTCTAAAAAATTCTGGATCCGATGGTTATTATTTAAGGTGTTCTTGCAGACAGGCAAGTAATTTCGAAACGCCTGCAGCTCACGGTCTTAGAGAATTCACACAAACTGAGAGCGAGTTAGTATCATGTTCGATTTGTGGATATTTTTCTGCAGTTTTTCTACGTTTTATTGATTTTACGTGTACCTGATGCTTCATGCATAGAACATAGAAGATTTTCAATTACAGAGGACCCGGAGAATCCATCTTGCAGTCGCGCAAAGAAGTTGAAAAGTTTAAATGTTGATAGCATAAATTTAGTTACGGTTGGCCGGAGAATGGCGACATTAGTTGTCATGATACAGGCTATACGGAAAGTAACCTCCGTTTATTTCAGACAACTAATGTAGGAGCAGGGAAGAGCTTGCTCGTGAGAGGTAGCGTCATGTGACTCATTGCCTTGTAAACCATCATACGATGGTATAACTGGTATAACTCCTATAACTGGTCACATAGTGTTTGTTCTTGTCTCTAAAGAGTGAGTCATGTTGTGTCCTGCGATTAATAATCCCGCCACCTGCAAAATTCGCGCCTTTATCCGATTTCTTCACGCTAAAGACATGACTGCTGCGGAAATCCATCATGAATTATGCGCGGCAGTTTACGACCAGAATATAATGAGTAAGACAATGGTGTAGAATATTCAAATATGGGAGAACAAATGTTCACGATGAAGAGCGAAGTTGTCGGTCGGCCATCTGTAGTGAGTGTTCAAAATACTGGCCAAAATCTAATGAAAGACGGCGCTTCACAATTTCAGAATTTTCGTGTGAATTTCCACAAATTTCACTCAGTGTTCTCTACGAGATTATCAGAGTTAGGCTAGGCGATCACAAGTTTTGCGCAAGATGGGTTCCGGAAATTCTCATGGGTGAGCACAAAAAGTAGAGAATGGCTTCGGCTTTGACTTTTTAGAGCTATACCACAAAGATGGCGAAGAATTTCTCAATCACATCGTGCGAGTAATAGACGATAAAATGTGAGTTTCGTTTGTGAATGTTGAAACCAAAGAACATTCAAAGCACCGGATGAACACACATTCACCAAACAACCCGAAAAATTTTAAATTAACGATGTCTGCCTGCCAGAAAGCTGATGGCAACTGAGACAGGACAGGACACAAAATGAGTGCTGATGGCTGATGATGGAATCCATGCAGCAAGGGACTACAATAACGCCAGAAGCGTATCGCGAAACACACAAAGAAAAACTGCGTAGGGCCATTCAGAACAGAAGGCGTGGAATGCTGACATCCCGTGTGCTCGCAGTGTTCCTCCAGGGCAATGCCTGTCCGCATACAGCTCCTCGCACTCGAGCACTGGTAGAGGATTTCAACTGGGAGTTGTTTGACCACCCTCCTTACATCCCTGATCTCGCTACGAGTGTCAACCACCTGTTTAACTACCCGAAGAATTGGTTGCGATCACAGCGCTTCAACAATAATGAGGAGTTGATAGAAAGTGTTAAAACATAGTAGCTTAAGTATGTACGTATTTTTTGTATATAATAAAATCTGTTTTCTCATTGCTTGTTTTGTTATCTGCTCCCCGGAAATTACGTTCCCAATAGACCTCCTGTGTATGTATATATATATATATATGTGTGTGTGTGTGTGTGTGCGCGCGTGCGTGCGTGCGTGCATGCGAAGAATTGTATATTTTTTCCCTTCTTTTTTGCTGTTCTTTATCATTTTTACACTGTCGCACATATTTGGAAGAAATTTATTAAGACGGTAGAGAACCTCCACGAAAAGGTTTTAGGGAACTGAAGACCCCAATACATTTAGTTTAAGTGCACTAAAAATTTAGAAACCACCAAAACGGTTTTCTTGCTTATAGTTCGAGATCTGTTCGTCCTACTGGATTGAGGTATAATATTTCGCGATTCATACAGCTTAGAAGAACAAAAAGGGCCTTGTTTGTTATAGATTTGAGATAAAGTAAAAAGAAATAAGTAAAGCTATCCCTGTAGCAGGCCGTGAAGGCCCATAGGGTTGTGAGACGTTGAGGGTCCCACATTATCTAGACAATCGGCTCAAAGATGGCGGTAAGGTTGTCAGTCTTACGCGCCGGCCGCGCTTTACTCCCCAGGAAAATTATTTAATTAGTTTCTGGTACTCATTTCTGTTAGAGGCTGAGTCAACCCCAGGGCAAGATTTGAGATGTTTAATTCTAAGTTTTTTAAAAATGAGAGACTTTTTTTCGCATATTCACTTACAAATTTCCTTGCAGTTCTATTACTATATATTACTGTCATCAAGCTCAAGACTCTTAAGATTTCAGTATATTACACTACGTAATTATACATGTGCGCTGTGGCTTGGTTAGCTGATAGAGAATAAAAGAGGGAAGATAATATTGGATAACTACAACCATCGGGTATTGTGACGTGAGTATCTCATATTACAACTGAGAATAAAGAAAACTGTCAGTAAAATACTGGACAAAGACCACTACGAAATTTTCCACTCCATGATAACAATAACGACGAATTTATTACGTTTTGTTTCCGAAATATTTAAGGCTTTTCTCTCCAGTTACTGGAAGGAAAGCTGTCCTGTTTCATTGTGTGTCCTTTCCTGAAAAGCTGACAGTTATTCAGCTGGTTACCCATATGTTTTACCGAGAGATATTTAGATCTTGGACAGATTTAGAACATTCTACTTCATACTAGCAAAATTTCGCGAATCGTAAAGATAGTTGAGTGAAGAACTGCGGTATGTATCCCTTAGAAATATTCACAATCGTTTTTTCAGTGCACAGACAGACAGACAGATGCTAGCGCTTACTTAAAAATTAAATTCGTACGGTTCTATTGATATCAGGTTTTGCATCTAATAACAATCACCGAGCAAGTTAGTGCAGTAGCAGTTTTCTATATTTCTATTCGGATGATTCTTGGTTCGATATTGGTAAGGTTACCTGTTATCCTGACTCAGGCTTTTAATGATTTTTCTCAGGGCTCTTAGACGAATGGCTAAATAATATCTAATCATCACACCATATCATTACACATTAATTGAGATTAACTCTTTCTAAGGAAGGTCCAGTGATTCAGCTTGGCTCTTTCTAAAGGACTCAACTGAGTCCTCCCCCTCACCTGAAGACGGAAACAGATGTAGTTTCCGAAATGTTGTGTTTTCTATTTTCTAGAATACCAGACGATGGACAATGTCCAAAAATCCCGCAGTTCTGGACGTTAACTCTTCATTATCTTTTTATACTCTCATTCGATACACTATAATTCATGGAGTCGAAACAACGTCATTAAATAATATATGATTTAGACCGTTTTCTGAGCTATGAAACCACGCAGCCTTGCAAGTGGTTATCAAGGCTTCGGAGTAATATAATGCTACTCTCTTTAGAGTATAAATGTAGGCAACCACCTGCCATACAGCCCTATCCATACAGCTCAGAAAAGTACAATTTAAATGTTCACTGCCATGGAAATCTCACGTTCATTTATTACAAGAATCTACCAAGAAGCAAGCAATTCGAATATACATATTTGGTTGTATAATAGTGTAGGAAATAACTTCTGAGGTTGTACCAGAATGACAAATGTGTTTCCCTCTCCTGTATAATAACTTTTAACTCCACTATAGTTAATAATTTTCTTAAAATATATGAAAACTTCAGAACTTTCTATAAATTTTGTATATTTTACTTAATATTTGAGGACACTTCCATGCAGAGCCGAGGTTTCATTTCCCAATGAGTTTTCATGTTATGGAACTTAATTGGGCCCAAGAATAGCATTATTTCCTACTCTTTTATTGATCCATGTGATCGACTTGTGCCTATCACCGTGATATTATTAAAGAAACTTCGTAAACCTGAATCAGGGAGCAGGCATCTGTTTTGACAAACAAATAATGAATAAAATGCTTAAGATTTGGAAGGCTTCTTTCTGATTCTTGTAATTTTGACGTACCGAAATATTTCAATTAAAATATTAACAAACTGATAAATAATGAAATGTAGACGAAACAACTGTTCGGGCAAAGTACACAGAAATTTTAACGAACGCCAAAATACTAATTTTTATGATTAGTGCAACCGAAATGTTCCCGTAAATGTATTAGCAATGTCACCAACAATGGACAATAACACCGGCAATTGTCTGGGTACAATTGAAACAAATATATAAACTCTACATATAAGAATTGTTGGCTGGTTTCTATAGCAACTTACCTTAGTCTGTGAGACTTCGTGAGGACTAGGAGTGGACTGCAACGATGCCTGCCGTACGTCTGTAGTGGGAACGATGCTGGTTCCTGTCTATTTAAACAATACATCGCGAGGCGCGGCGTCGGCCCACGTGTTAGTCTAACGGCGCACCGTATGATGTCACTGACACGTCATCAGGAGGACCAACCACAGCTCCGTCCCATACAATTCGAGAAATATTCATTTACCTCTTGGCGTGGGTTGTGCAGTGCTGCACAGAAATCGCGTAATTAGATAACAATACCTTAATATCGTAGTGGCTAATGCGAGTTTTCAGAACACAAGGCTGGAAGAATATTTCTACGTAAAGAAAAGTGAAAGAAGGCTGAACTGATTGAATAATGAGGATATAATTTTTACCCTTCTTGAAGATATTACAATATCGTAGTAATATCTTAGTAGTTGATGGCTTTTCATTTCAGACTTCAGTACTGAGGAAAATATTAGGGAGGAAGTAACAGAAGGATGTACAAATTGTATACTGAGGAATTTTATACTCTGTACTTTTCATCAGATATTACAAATCGTTGAAAGTAAAACTGCAGTTTTCAGAACAGAGTGCTGAGAAAAGTATTAAGACGAAAGAAATAAGTTTCAGAAGGGCGAATTCATTATATAATGAGAAATGTTATAATTTGTACTCCTTCAGATATTATTGCGATTATGCTCGTACGTGTAGCATGAATGACAGAAATGAGAAATATATCATTTTTTTCCCCCTTGGCACTACAGCCCCAGTGGGCCTAGGCCTACCACCATGAACTTCTTCGTTCACTTCGGTTTTTCTAGATCTTAGACATTCGGTAGGACTCCTTGGGCGGGTGATCAGCTCGTCGCAAGGCCTCTACCTGTACACAAACACAGAAAAACGCACACACACAAACTAAACATCCATGCCCTGAGTGGGATTCGAACCCACGATCCCGGTTTTCAAGCGAGCGAAGACAGTACATGCCTTAGACCGCTCGGCTACCGTGACCGGCACAATACTCGTATATAATTTACAATATTCAAATTCGAAATCGTGGAAGGATGGAAGGAAGGAAGCACTTGGGAGATTTACGTGTACGTGGGATGATAATATTAGAATGGATCTTCAGAGAAGTATGGTGAGTCAATGTTCACTGACTTAAAACTGGTTTAGAATAAGATCAAACAGCTTGCTGTTGGAAACACGATAATGAATACCAAGGCAGCATGAAATGCAGAATATCTCTTGAGCAGTATAATAGTTATTAATTTTCAAGAAAACCGCACACTTGAAATAATAAGAGGTGTACTTGCTTGTGTTTAGTTTGAAAGTCCACACTTATCAATAAATTACAGGTGATATTTTAATTTAATATTTCATGTATTACGGATGTTTACTAACAGAACCACGGAGCCGGGATAGCTCAGTCGGTATAGCGACTGCCTACGGGCTGGACGACCGAGGGGTCGGAGTTAGAGTCCCGACGGGGGCAAGAATTTTTTTCTTCTCTACGTCGTTCAGACCGGCTCTGGGGTCTACCTAACCTCCTATCCAATGTGTACCGGGAGCTATTTCTCCGCCGGTAAAGCGGCCGGGGCGTGAAGCTGACCACCCACCTCTAGCTAGTGCAGAGGTTAAGGAAATCTGGATATATCCACTTCCCCATACGCCTTCATGGCGTAGTGCTTAATTAGTTAAGCAAAAGAACAACCTCCTCCCCCCCTTGGCACTACAGCCCCAGTGGGTCTAGGCCTACCTCCATGAACTTCATTACAACCATTTTTTTCCCTTGGCACTACAGCCCCAGTGGGTCTAGGCCTACCTCCATGAACTTCTCCGTTCACTTCGGTTTCTCTAGATCTTACATATTCGGTAGGACTCCTTGGGAGGGTGATCAGCTCGTCGCAAGGCCTCTACCTGTAGACAAACGTAGAAAAACGCACACAAACATCCATGCCCTGAGTGGGATTGGAACCCACGATCTCGGCTTCGCGAGAGAGCGAAGACAGTGCATGCCTTAGACCGCTCGGCTACCGTGACCGGCCAAAAGAACAACCTTACCTTACGTTACCTTACCTTACTAAGAAACCCACAGTTTCGGAACCCATTCTTTTCACGTAAAGGCCGAGACAGAGTTAGGCAACGAAGCGCCATGCATTTCACTTACAGAGAAAATGAACAGCTTGCAAGCAAATTGCTAACACGCCAGCACTGAAACACAAAACATCAAGAATCGGGCAATTTGATGCACATTAAATGTCTGGATTTGTATTCTGAAGATGGCCCGATCGAATCTCAGACGCTATAACGGCAGCCTTTATAGAGATTATATAGGAATATGCATTTTGTACTTTCAAATAGATCACAATATCCTTCCAAATTCTTACTTATTCATCATGCAGGTCGTGTCATAACTCAGGCGATTAGTCGCCGGCTTCCCACCGCGGCGACTCGAGTTCGAGCCCAGGTCAGTTCATGTGGGATTTGTGGTGGACAAATTGGTGCTGGGGCAGGTTTTCTCCGAGTACTTCGGTTTCCCCTGTCAATTCTCATTCCACCGACTGCTCCACACTCATCATCTATCGTCCGGGGCTGGTACAATAGGCCAGTTAGTGGCCGACGTATCAAGTGGGCTCAGTCTCACCCCAGCCCAAGAAACTAAAAAATTAACAAATCTACTTATTCACCATTCATGATTGCCTTTCCGCCAATTTTGGGAATTTTTAGCTGAAAATATTCGTGAAACAGCACGAGAATTGACCAATTTAGATTAGCGCATCCCTGTTTAAAGTACTAGTTTCAGGGTTATAATACCGTCTAGCCGTTGAAAGTCAACCTGCTTTCACACTGGTATCTTGCTCGGCTCTTTGACCCTGAATATGGAGATATATTCCTCCGAAACGTCGGTTGACTTTCAACGGACTACACGGCGTTATATCCCACAAGCCAAAACTCTTCATAACCACCACTGTGAGAACCTCAGATCCTACAAAGCATCCCTAGTTTCTGCTACAAACGTACTTTGAAAATTTCCTATTTGTACCTTTTTTTTATTGCTAGTGGGGTGGGACTAAGTCCCTTGTACTGCGGCCACATCTGGCCTATTGTACCAGCTCCAGATGATAGGTGAGGGTGATTGTGGAGCAATTGGTGGAATGAAGATTGGCAGGAGAAACCGAAGTTCTCGGAGAAAACCTGACCCAGCACCTCTTTGTCCACCACAACTCCCACTTCACCAGACCCGGAATCGAACCCGGGCCGCCGCGGTGGGAAGCCAGCGACTAACCGCTTGAGCTATTGCGCGGCCTTATTTGTACCTTTCGAGAAGCTGCTCTTGACTTGTCCAATTCCGGCTTCTGTTTGCAGGAAACTTTTCTCGCTAGCCAATGTCCCCACTGTAACCTATTAGTTCTATTACTGAAAACCACTACCAGTTAGACACAAAATTACTGGATTTTCGGACTTTTTACATGGCCCGGAATTCTAGGTCATAGAGGATACTCTAGGTAATATAGGACACGATGTTTCGGAAAATTGATCTGTTTCCATCTTCAGGTGAGAAAGGAAGACACGTACTCAGTTGAGCCCCTTAGAAAGAGCTAATCTCAATCACTGGATTTGCTCTTTCTAAAGTGCCCAACCGAGTAGGTGTCTTCCTTTCTCACCTGAAGACGGAAACAGATCCAGTTTCCGAAACGTCGTGTCCTATATTACCTAGAGTATCCTCTATTACCTAGAATTCCGAACGATGTAAAAGTCCGAAAACCCAGTATTTCTGTGTGTCATCCACCAACGTCAGAAGCCTTCAGAATCTACGGCCAGTTAGCTTTAACTGTTGTAACCTGTCACTGTACATACCTTCTGCCCATCATTTCAAACACCAAAATGATCCACTCCAGTTCCTATAAGTAAGATATCTGATACAGAACATGGAACGGGTTCGAATTATCACATTCGGCTCTTATGCGATAAATTAACATGTAAGCAGAGCTCTGTGTCCAGATGAGGCTGTGGCGTGACGTAACTCTCCTGTGCTTTCGTGTTAGTTAGCACCATATGAATTATTTAGTAGATCAATACTGCACTTGTCCACAAGAAAAAAAAGAATGCATATAATATAGAGAAACATATAAAAAAAAAGTAAAGCTATCCCTGTACCAGGCCGTGAAGGCCCATAGGGTTGTGAGACGTTGAGGGTCCCACATTGTCTAGACAATCGGCTCAAAGATGGCAGCAAGGTTGTCAGCCTTACGCGCCGGCCGCGCTTTACTCCCCAGGAAAATTAGAGAAACATATATATATATGAAATACGAATCCGTTTATCTGTCAGCTTATTTGTTTCATATTAGACTATACGTAAGGAAAGAGCTTTGAAGTATAGCACTTCATTTAAGCACATGCTTCTAATTACAGAACCGCAAGAATAATATAAAAATTTAAAATACACAAAGCAATGTTACAAAGCAGATATGTTGTGTGAGCTATGACAGAAAAGGATATTTCGTTAAATATGTGAGAAAGGAAAATTTTGAGGAGGGTGTAGAAATCGGTTACAGAAACAGAACTAAACAAGAACTGAGCGTGTTATACATAAAAAAAACTTGATTTTTAGCAGATATTAATGCACGAAGGTTAACGGTGTTGAGCCATGTGGTCAGAATAGACCAAACAGAAGTGGCTAAGGAAATTCTTAAAAGTAAGCCAGGAGATAAAAGAAAAGTGGGAAGGCCCAGATTTTACTGTATGGAACAGGCAGAGAATGATTTGGTAGAGCTTGTTATGAAGAAGTGGATTCAATCGGTAAATAATTGAGAATTGTTATCTGGTGAAGGAATCCAAGATTCTTAGAGGACAATAAACTCAAGGAGTAAGAAAATATAACGTCTGTCTACCATCTAGGTACATGTAATGCTTTGAAAATGGGGTATGGTTTTATAACAAGGCGAGAGTAGGAAATTAATACCACTGTTGAACTCGCACGTAAATATATTGATATTGTTACTGTATTAGTAATTCTCTCGAAAGCGATGAGTTTTATGTAAATAATATATCAAATGTGATTGTATTTTATATAGTCTTACAAATTCACGGCTATTTTCTCACACGTTTGTATTTATAGATCCCGAAATTGTGTTAGGTCCTGAAGTAATATTGACAATGTACTGAATTAAAGTAAATGTTAAGTCGCAAATGTAACTATATCATTCGATTTATAATTTTCATTTCATGCATCTGTTGTGTTATAATATATAACTTCTTTATTCAAACCGTCACAACACAACAATATTAAGGTCAGTGCCTAGTTTGGCTCTGCTACATGTTTCGGCTATTAATAACCATCATCAGGCAAATACATGGTAGTACTAATAAAATTGGATACAATAATATTAATTATATTAAAATATTTGGTGTAAAAATACAATAAATTAGATTATATGAAACAAAAGTTGTAATATAAAACAAGAATAAAATTCTTCAAGTGATGTTTTACATCATCGAGTCAGTCGTTGGTTTTTGTGATTTTGTTGTGTTCACGCGGACAAATTGGAGTATTCTATATTTTGTATGTATATATATATATATATATATAATAAATTGTTTTGGAGGCTCATGATGTAGATGTATACACCATCGTCAGAATCCTATAGTAACTTTTGTTTTATATAAACTAATTTATTGTATTTTACACCAAATATTTTAATATAATTAATATTATTGTATCCAATTTTATTAGTACTGCCATGTATTTGCCTGATGATGGGTATTAATAGCCGAAACATGTAGCAGAGCCAAACTAGGCACTGACCTTAATATTATCGTGTTGTGACGGTTTTAATAAAAAATTCTATAGCATTCGAATCTATAGGCCTAAAATATGACGTCAAAAGAGCGTCGTTAAATACATCAATAATTAGTCTAATTATGGCATGTTTGATCACGCATCAAATCATTTTAATTTTCTTATTCTATAATAAAGGACGGATTTCTAGCTACATTTTACTGTCCGCCAAAAAGGTGGCCGGCTACGATCTAGAGTGCTAAAATTCGATTCGCATTTGGGTCAAGGATTTTTGTCTTTGGCACCGGGGTGCTCTGAGCGTCTCTGAGATCCACCAGGCAGCTGTTCCATAGATCGGTGTAAAGCTGACTATTAATCTCCTTCTGGTGACAAGAACTAGGCAGAATACTTTACCTGCAGGTCCCCTTTACGCGGCCTTCGCATGTAACAAGGAACGTGTTAAAAGTACGGAGTAAACAAATTAATAGTGTATTGTTTTCTTTGCTTTCGCTTTAATACCTTTACGAGTATGCGTGATTTGGGAATATAAAATTTATATTGAATGAGGAAAAAATTCTACATGAATATATGACCCTCCGATCTGAGCATTCTATTTAATGGCTTAATTTGAAACTTTTTTTTTTTAATTTTTCACTTTTGGTAGCTTGTTTTGTTAATGTTACTCTCCTATCTTTTTCATGGCTTAAAGTGAAATAAAAATTATTCAGATGTGCTCACAGTTCGCAAAATAATTCATAGGATTTTTTTAAAATGCGGTTACTATATGAGAGAATGGACATATGATAGACTCTTCAGGGGTAGAAGCTTATATTTCGAAATACTTTTCACAGATTTATGGCTAGAAAGGAACAAAAATGTTTATATTAAATTACCCAAAATATATCAGGTACTTACATAAAGCCAGAACATGAACCTGGAATGAGGAATAACTGCATAGCGGTACTGAACACTGTAACAACAAAATCACAGAAGTGGCTAAAAACCTAATCCAGAGTTTTATGAAGCATTACCACACTGCAATATATACACGTATGACGCGGACTACAACTTGAAAGTATCTGTTAAAGCCTATATAAATTAATTTGCCCATAATATTACAAATCATAACGTTATGAAAGAAATAATCATGACAACAACAATACTCACAGTAATCAAAATATAGTGCCGGATATTCACAATTGTAAGCAGTATGAAAATTACTTAACTCGGATTCAATCCTACAACCATCTGCGCATGAATTCAGCATGCTAGGCTATGTATTAAGTTCATTTTAGTTTACTTTCTTTATTTTGGAAAAATAAAATTAGGCGTATATCACATTTTTTTATTGTTAGAGGGGTGGGACTAAGTCCCTTGCACTGCGGCCACTTCTGGCCTATTGTACCAGCCTCAGATCATACGTGAGGGTAATTGTGGAGCGATTGGTGGAATGAAGATTGGCAAGGGAAACCTAAGTACTCGGAGAAAATCTGCCCCAGCGCCATTTTGTCCACCACAAATCCCACTTGACCAGACCCGGGATCGAATCCGGGTCGCCGCGGTGGGAAACCAGCGACTAACCGCTTGAGCTATGGCGCGGCCATGATATCACCTTGCTCTCTGTATATCTGAGTAATTTCCCTTCCCACATCGACTTTTGATGTACCCGAACCAGTCTTTAAGAAAGTTTATATGTATATCATGGCACATGAGTTCATCTCAACGGCGCACTTCCTAAATCCCTCCCATTAGTCTGTGTGTCTGTATATGTAATCCCTATCGTTGCTAGGCAACGGCTCGCTATGTAAATTCCCGCGGTAACGAATGCACGCAACAGTAGAAGAAATTTTGGACACGTCCTCTTCTGTGTGATCCGTTTCATGTCAAATAGTGGGCTATTAATGCTTCCAATAACTTATTGTTAAGTGTAAATTTTCAATATTTACGTAGGCCATTATTAACAGGGATATTGTACGACTGGAAATCAACAATATGATAATTGCCTTTGAGAGTTCAACCCAAAACTCCAAGAATTTGTAGAATTTGAAGTTAGGGTAAAAATAAACAAAATTCATTGGCTAACAGCTTCCCATTTGCCTACTTGACAGGAGAACTAAACGTGTAGAATGTGGGTTAGTGCGAATTCTCATGCCCAGTTAACACAAAACAGTGTCTGACAGTTGAAAATAAACACGCACTCTTGCGTCGAATTCGACGATGCATCACATTGAACACAAATGGAGCTCACCACTTTGTACTATTACATTAACTGCTAGTCGCTGATATTGCAAGTTCCAGTTTCATGACAAGCGTCGTATATTGTTAACATTATTGTTGGAGTCTGTTAAACAGTGTTCGTTTAAAAAAAAATATATCCTTCTGCGGCAGTGCTACCACCATTATTTGTAGAAAACATTATGTTTTTGTAATTTGAGCCACATTTTTTAAATTTGTATACAGAAAAATTCGAGTTTTTTTATTCATTCCTGTCAAAACATATACAAAATTAACTAGTTAATGGTGGTTCGTATGTGTGCAGATGTCTGTCCCCATGCTTCAGCATCCAAACCAAAAACAAGTTTAGATTAAATTTTATATTGGTGTGTGAACTAAAATGAATTGTTTTTTGTCTTTGTTGAAATGCTAGAAGGTACATGAGCACTAAAAATAAGCGTGACCTATAGTACTGACTGTTACTGTAAACAGTGTCTACTGGTGTGAGTTTTCTCTTCGTCACACATAACCTCAAAAATGTACCCACATTCGTATTTGTAATTCCTGCAATATACAAAAAGTAGTTCGTAACAAATTCATAGGCATGTTTATTATTTAAGTGCATTCAAAATTTAACCCTTACAGCTCAAATGATTTATTATGTGTCACCATAAAACAGAAAGCCAAATGTAAACATAGTGCGAAAAATTCGTTGTCTTAACATTCTTCAACACAAATTCATTCACTAAAACTGTATTTTTCCAAGATCTACTACAACACAGAAGTACAGACTCCTAAATTAAGTGTTGCCACTACCATGACCATGGTTATCAGGGATAAACAAATACGACGGTACTTCAAACTAATATTTTATTTAAAACAAAGGGAAAAAATCTAAAATCAAGATTGGAAAGGGTTTATTATATATTATTAATTCATTTGCTTGGCCATAGGTGGCACGCAGTAACCGGGTTTGTTTCCCGATTGTGTCATTAAAATTTTCAATTGACCTAATCCTTCCAGCCGCATTATGATCCTGGGGCCGACTCAGCTTTTAACAGAAATGAGTACCAGGAATCATCCTGGGAGGGTAAAGGGCGGCCGGCGCGTAGGGCTCTCAATCCCACCTTAATCTCTGATCCAACTGTCTAAAAAATGTGAGAGCCTCGATGTCTCACAACCTTATGGGCCTCCACAGCCTGTTACAGGAACAGCTTTACCTTTATTTTTTTTTTCCTTTACTTGTTCATATGAAAATTTATCTTGTTTATTCTTTCCTTCTTATCATGTATTTTCTTCGGTTTTAACAATAGAGCGTTCGATTCGGAATTAATTCATTTTATTTTGCTGCCCGCAATTGTAAATACAATGAAATATCATATGCGGTAAAGTAAATATATTTTCAAGCAGCGCCATAGCTCAAGCGGTTAGTCGCTGGCTTCCCACGGCGGCGGCCAGGGTTCGATCCTGGGTCTGGTCAAGTGGGATTAGTGGTGGACAAAGTGGCGCTGGAGCAGGTTTTCTCCGAGTATTTCGGTTTCCCCTGCCATTATTCCACCAATTGCTCCACAATCACCCTCACCTATCATCTGGGACTGGTACAATAGGCCAGAAGTGGCCGCAGTACATGGGACTTAGTCCCGCCCCACTAGCAAAAATATATATATATTTTTTCAGTGAAACCAAATGGGCTTTTTTAAGAATAAATAAGTATAATATTAATACTGATAATACATTGAATCAGGGAAGGAAAAAATTGAAATCTATTTATTTACGTGTGCATCGGTATATTGATTACGCAACGTTTAAACCTCTCTCAGGCTGGTGTAGTAATAAATGTTCAGGTGTATGGGAGAGGTGCCTGTTTGAAATCTCGGCCGAGTTACCTCAAGAGTGAGTTTACATGACTTTTCTGTCTCTTCAGGTTAGTTCCATGACTAACTTGAAATAGCACTTCATCGCCTTCTTTCAAATTTTTAGTATCACACTACGACATCAGACAGGCGATTCGATGTCTATGTTCATCGAAGACTGTTGGTCCAGTTTAAATCCACAATTGTATTGTTAATAGTTGCTCGGAAATGTTTACTCCTTTTCTTTGTTTATTTTTAAACTTAATTCAAAAAAGGGAAAATTCTCTAAGATCTAATAGGCTAGTTTGTGACGTTGATACATTAGTGCAAATAGTATGTTTTTGGATATTATCCATCATCCTGTTCTTAACTAAAATATCATCCTGTTTATATTTCAAAACACAACGTTTCGGGGACTGGATTCTGTCTCCGCCTCCAGGGAAAACCTACTAGTCCCTATCTCCGGACCATTATTAAATTTGAAAATGGTTCTGAGATTGAAATGGCTGCCTCATTTTAGAGACATTTTGTTCACCCTTTACTAAGGGTAGGTGCCACTTAGGAAACTTCAGACGTATGTGGAAGGATATAAATAAACTGTTCTTAGTTAAGCAGAGCGTAGAGCTATGAAATGGATTCAGTTGGATCAGGATAAAGCAGATTAGAAGTATTTTGAGAATTTCTTTACTGGCTGAAATTTTATGAAATATTTAAGACGAAAAATAAATATACAGGGCCACACACTATCTTCAGGGTGCCTTCCTTATTTTTCGAAGAAAGTTGAATGCTCGATTTCGACATGTTTGTATATTTGTCTCTCTTTAAGAATTATATTCACTAATTTATGGGTTTTGAGGACAATTCATACGGATATTATGGCAGCAGAGATCGGCTCACCTTTGTAGTTTGTAATTTTATGTCGATAACAATAGCAACACGATTGTCGTACGAACTAGTAAGGCAGAAGCAGCACTAGCGACATTTGGTGGTGGGTTTTAAAGTATTGTATGGCAGCAGGACTTCTGTAAATATGGAAAAATTTTAAAAGCATGTTTTTTAATATATAAAAACATGGCATTTGCGCAAAATCTATAGTTGTTGTGCTTCATAACGTTAACTAATGAACCGTTGGAGGTAGGTATGTGGGATGTTGTGTGGAGCGTGCAATTGCCTGTATCCTGCACCAGTTCCGTACATCAACAATAAACGTGGTCTCATACCTGACAAACGTAACGCAGTTAAAATCTCTACTTATTGGAATTATGCACAGAAATTAATAATTAATTCAACTATTTAACGTAACATATTTATCATGGGTTCTTCCAAGAATGTGTCTACAATTTCTAGAATTCGTTTTGTTGTCCGGTCCGTACGTCTGGTCTAATTTAATGTAATGAATATGTTTGTCCTCACAGAGAAGAGAACAAAGAAATCTGCTGTCCAGTTTAGCTGATTATTTGCTACGTTGATGTGAGCTTTGATCTTCCGTTTCATATCGAAAATGAAATTTCATCTATTCCAGCTGATTATGCATGACGGTACTTCCAGACAAAACAAAGCAGCAACAGAAATTAATGTTTCCATCTCATTTGACAAACATAACAATTAACTGGTCAATCAAGCGTAAAGAATCTTTTTTTTTCAGTTATTTTTCCAATCAATTGGCGTATTTATTTATATGACGTAAGGTGATTGTTGAAAATTTAGTGCTTATTCAGTTGGTTAAGACATTCCCTTCCTTAATGTAGAAAACATGTCAGTGGACAATATCATGGGCCAGTTAAAGTTTGTCCACATCCGAACATTGCTTCGTGAGACCCATTATTCTGTTATTCTAGGCATAAATTAGTCCATTGGATACCTCTCTTGATGTTTTCCGATTTTGTACATATTTCTCACCCCCCCCCCAATTCCTCCCATATGACTTTGCCATATCAGAATTATTATCCACATATTATTCTTAAAAATTTGTTGTTAGAACCCTTGCTTTATACACAGATGGTGCCAGGTTTAAATCTCGTCCAGTAGTCTATTTATTTTAACACATATTTCATAATGTACTTCTTAGTCGCGTCGGAAAATTCTGGGGTAATAACGTAAAATGGTTAACGGCCGCTTCCTTTTTTGCCTTTTGAAAATTATCGCTTACAATAATGTTATAATCTGATGCTGTGCAACCTATGCACTTAAACAGCACAAGAAACAAGAAAAGTCGAGATTAGGTCACTCTTTAAAGAACTTGCTAAATATTATCTAAGCCTGTTCTGAAATATTGTGTAAACGTATTTTCCTTCCTGTCTCACTCAGTGGCATTTTGAGTCCACCGATTGTGATGTCTTGCTGTATTACAGCATTATGCCACAGGTAAAATGTTGCACAAAATAGGTAGGCGTGACTTAACGGTTCAGTTTTCCGATTTGAGAAGAGATTTGGTGACTGGAGTGAAAACATTTTTAACATAAAAGAAAATACACGAGCTCCATTATACAATAATAAGGAAGACTGACTGGAAAAGTTTCAGAGAAATGTATCCTCTTCCCTACTCATTAAAATTGGGAACACAATGACAATATTGAGGTACCGTAGTTAATAAATTCTTCGAAAAATTTACATATTTAAAAAAAAATTGGAAACGAAAATAAGACACAATTATTGCTTTCGTGTAGAAATTAAAATCAGGTTAAATTCCTTAAATAATTGTTATGGGGGCACGGTGTAGCGTAGTTGGTTGAGGCACTATACTACAAGCCGGAAAGTCGTGGGTTCGAGTCCCGATAAGGTCGATTTTTTTCAATTTACCTAATCCTCTTGTGAACATACTCATGAGCTTTCGGGTTCCGTAGAAAGCGACGAATGTCTTGCCTATGTGAGCGACCACTGACTTCTCAAGAAGGAATCTTCCTCCCCATGGCGCTAGTCAGTTAACCATCACAGTGTACAGCGAACAAGAAGACTGCTTGTATAGATCGTAGGCATCAGAGAATTGTTCGAGTAGTTGCCGCTCTAGCACGGCGCAAACATCAGTTTTTCCTGCGTGTTATGTATCGTTAGTATGAACGGATTCGTTTCTGCTGTAAATACGGATAAAAGCTAGTGAGCCATACAGAATCACAAGTAACGAAATCTTTTTCTGCTGTATTTACATTTGTTACAAGTAGAACTGCTTGAGAACGAGTAAAATGGTATTTGACATTCCATTTAAGACGTGTAAGTTGTGTTCCTAAAGAGGATTAGAACCAAAATACACTAAATCCATTACCGATTTCATGTTCTGAAGTCGGAGTGCACCTCTTGAACTAGATTCTAGGGGTGTTTCTGTTGCAGGACACTTGAAGCTCCCAGCCGTCACTAGTGCAGGCTATCACCACCGTGCAGAGGGCTCCTCTAGCCCTGCCTCCTTAATACACGCAGGTGAGGTGTGTGTCTTACGACTTCAGTTTAGCGTGCCACAACACCTCCACCAAACGAGTAGATTACAAATAAATAGATAAATATTAAACAAATTAAATAGGACGATCTGTTAGACGGATATTCTTTGAGAACCGGTGTTTCACTTCATCCCATTTACGTTCAGGTCGTCAGGAGGCGACCGCTAGGACATATTAATAATTTATTTATTTATTTACCCCTTCTTTTCATTCTCGTTGTGTCTCTTCATTCGTTATTCATGTACATCTTATTTGATGCATTTATATGTTTCTTCCATAACTTAGGAATTCATTTCTTGGTCTGGAGTCCGGTTTTCCTAAAACGCTCTTTATTGAATTTCTTCGGTATCTCGAGAAAGATTTGGAGCATTAACAGGCCACGACCGCTTATTTCCTCATCTTTACAATTAGTTCTTCATAATTCGAAAATATGTATTCTATTTCGCTGAGAAAGCGACCAAAAATAGGAGAGAATTTCTGTAATTAATTAAGGGCCAAGCCATGGAGACGAATTGTGGAGTGCACATTCAGCTCCACGTATTCTTAATCTCGGCACTAGATGGAGATAGGTAGTCAGCTTCAGACTCCGACCACTTTACCCTAGAAGATAAAATGCCGGTACGCATTGGGTAGAGACTGAATGGTCCTCAGTGCCGGTCAATTTACCCTCGAAGAAAAACCCCCGGTACGCATTGGGTACAGGCTGGGCGGGCTCCAGTACCGGTCTTTAAGCTGTAAAGAAAGTAAAATAAATATATTTCCCGTGCATGTAACGTAATCTTTATACATCGGTCGTTCATGTAGTGACTTAGTCACTATACTGACTGAGCTATCCCAAAGTAAACAGTTCAAGAAAGAAAAATCCTGGTATATAAAATGCGTAAAGTCTTGTTTCATGTCCCCGTGCTCATTCATAAAGCGATACCTAGTTCCAAGGAGAAATTTACCTTACCTTTCTATCTGTCTGAATTTTAGAAGGTACTGAGGTAGCAAAATCGCCAGTTTCGCTATTATGTTTAACAATACTTTACCATTTCTATATACATTTAGAGCTGTCAATCAATTACTTCAAGAATATACATTTTTTTAAATAATAAACTTACTCGGTGCAAATAACCAGCGACGCTGACGCGCCTTTAACCACATACACACATACGACAAACTTATTCAGGACTCCGGAGCAACACTGGGTTCATGTATCACAGCTTGAGAATTATTCTGGTCGTGCAAGAAGCTAATTTGTCTATTCTCCTTATAATTATGCATAACGCACATTGTCATAGCACACAAAACATGTCAGTTTAACACAATAAGCCGACACACTGAACTGAGACTCGAGGAACCGAGACGCCACGGGACAGATAACTGAATTACAGGACAACTGGAACTGGGCATGTTGCGTGCAAGAGTGCTACAACTTAAACCACGACGTTTCGGAAGTTGGACGTACCATCCTCATCCCGTGATTGCTTGTGATTAATTGTTCTTATCCCCATTTCCTGATTTAAAAGCGAAATATGTTAAAAGTAAAGTTATGTCTTGATAACTACTCAAACAATTGACTGATTTTTAGGGCATAGCATTAATATCGTCCTGTTAGAGCCAATCTGCCTTCATATTTGTTTATAATTTCCTAACACGAATAATATCCACATGTCGGCTATGAGAAACTTCAGACAATAGTAGCCCTACATGCCTAAATATTCGCAAAATATATCTTCGACAAATATGTAACTATTACATTGCTTTCTTCTTGATTGTAAAACGTAGCGAAATTCTAATAAAGCTCGATGTTTAGGAGGAACATATTGCCTTCATCTTCAGGGTTGAAGAATAAGCCAATCAAAAAATCAGCACAAACTCAGATTGCCTCCTGCTCCTGCTAGTGTCTTACTTGGATTACATTTTACTCTGGAGATAGATGTCATATTTTCTTCCAAAATGTCGGGCTTTCTTCTAACTGCACTGCGATACAACACAGCAGACTGTTTTCATGGTCACTGCCGTGAGAACCCAAGTGGGTAGGAAGTTGCTTGGGTGGGTAGGTAAGTAGGTAGGTAGGTATGTATGTGGGTGGGTAGGTAGAAGCTCATATATGTCGCTCATTTAATTTAATGATCGTTCGCTTTCATTCTATCAGCGAAGGAGAAAGTGACCAATTTGTTACGTGGAAAAAAGAATAAAAAATACAAAAAAGTTAGATATTCTTGAACAAAACTAATTAGCATAATTACTATGTTAATAAAATAATATAGATATATAAATTCGTTTTGTTCTGAAACTTAAGCGAAGAGAAATACTCGTATTGTTTAGAACATTCTTGAAGTATATCTAAGTATAACAAGCGACGTTGCATGAACACAACCGAACACGGTCTCAATCGCAATAATTAAATGGCCGGCAGTCAACACAAAGAAGAGAAGCGTACATTTTACTGCAGGAAGATTGTTACGCGAGCGTAATGAGGTTTTAGGAGACAGTAAAATGGCCGCTTGACCTACGCGCTGCTGCCATCTGTAAGCGGATTACAACCCACATGTATACGATAGCAAATATTTACAGTTCACTGGTGATGTACTTTCCTCTTCTTGGGTGTTACATTTCTAAACACTTGAATATTAATGTTTTCGCTTCAGTTCTGTTAAAATTCCGATGAAAGTGAACAGTTAGATCCTACACTTTTCACATTTTTATTTTTGTGCGTACAAGCACAAATATATGGGATTAAGGAAATTGTATTTTATTTTACACGACTGGTTGATATGTTGATGGGTTTAGAAATGTCCCAACTGTTACGATTACAAGCGAGTGTCTCTTCATAAAAGAATCTTATCAATACAAACTTAAAGAATGAAATTTCAATGTGAAAAAATTGAAATTAACTAATGGAACTTCTTCCATGCAAGACGGTTATAACTCGATCTTCTGGAATTCGGTAATTAGGTTTCTTCTACAGCAGATGTGGTTGTGCCGCTGTGATATGTTGGAAAGTACTGACTAAAGTTGGCACTTCCTCATGACCCGATATAACATTACATTGAAATCTCTTGTTCTTCTAGAATTTAGTACTGCGATTTCCTCCGCATCATGGGTAATAATTACACAGCCATGACTGATTCTTCTGGGATTATGCAGTAGAATTTCCTTCACACCCAATGTAATACTTAACACTGATATGTCTCCAGCTTATATAATTAGGTAGTGGCACTTCCTCATACCAGGTGATATGTTGTTTTTTTTTCATTTGGTGCTACAGCCCCAATTTGGGCCTTGGCCTACATCCATGAAACTCTCCGTTTCACTTTAGTTTACTAGATCTTAGACATTCGGTAGGACTCCTTGGGAGGGTGATCAGCTCGTCGCAAGGCCTCTACCTGTACGCAAACACTAAAAACGCGCACGCACACACACTCAACATCCATTCCCTGAGTGGGATTCGAACCCACGATCCCGGTTTCCAAGCGAGCGAAGACAATGCATGCCTTAGACCGCTCGGCTACCGTGACCGGCAGGTGATATGCTTACACCACCATAATTCGATCTCATTAAATTAGGTACTTTATTATGATTTCCTCCAACAGAGATATAAGCAGAACGAATGCCTTTATACCAGAAGTATAACCGCAAATGACAGTAGCATGGTGGCCTGATAACTACAGGAGGATGCAATAATAGCGTCATCTAATATAAGATCCGTAGCACTTTAAGAGGTACTGAGAAACATATAAATGTTCATGTGAACGTGAAATGGCAATATGGCGTCCGAGCGAAATCTATTTAACTTGCAGTTCTATGGAAATAACTAATGAGCCATTCTAGCCAGAACTGTAAAATTCTGTGCCGATATGGATTATATCTCCAGCTTTTAAATGAAAGATTTTTGTGCTAAAATTTTTTAACGAGACAACATTTTGAGGTTATATTTGACTTGTTTCAGAAGTAGGGAAAGTATATTTGTGGACAATGTGCATAGAAATGATATATATTATGTAATTATTCATCTATAATTTCTTATAGTCTTTTCCTTATTGCAGAATTTAAAGTAAAGCAGGCGTAATGATACCTCAACATCACTTCTGAAACGTCCCAATCTAAGTAGCAAAAAGCGTGAAGTGACGTCACACTAGAAGCCGGTACATAGCTGTGTTGATGTGTGGCCAGTAAATTCGGAAATTGGCTTCTCTGCTTTATCGAAGCGAACTGTCGGAACAGAAACATATGACTTGGAGTCTTATCTTTCAACGCCATCTATTAGCAAATTACGAAACCTCGATCGACATTCTGGATGTATGTGTTTTCCTGCTTTTGTAACTGACGTGGCAATGTTAGATCCTCTGCTACTGATTTCACCATCGTCTTTGAGATGTACAGAACAGGTGAGCAACAGGACTGTAATTATGTGCTTCTATTACGAGCATATAGAGTACGTTTTCGATACGTTTTCATTTCCACTTTAGCGTTATAAAGAAAGTATCTCATTTAGAAATATTACACCATTCTGACACGCATCTATCTGTATACCTGCCTGTCTGTCTATGGCTCCACAGCCCTTCGTTTTGTCATGACCGCTTTTTCAGTTTCTTGATCTTTCCCACAATCGATAGGACCCCTTGGACGGGAGATCATCCCGTCGCAAGGCCGCTACCTGCACACAGAATAAAGGCACAAAAACACCCATGCCTCAAGCGGGATTCGAACCCACGCTCCCAGTGTTTGATGAAGGTAGTTTATGCCTTAGACAGCGCGGCCACTGTGATCGGCCCTGCTACATATACACACATATATATATATATATATATATATATATGTGTGTGTGTGTGTGTGTGTGTGTGTCAGTCCAATGCTTTAAGGAAGTCAGAAAAAATAAATCTATACCGCCATCTTTTGAAGTGAAACACCAAATAATAGAGTCTGTGGCACTCGCTCATTCATTCCTGTCTCTAATGCTACCTAAAACTGTTCACAACATTTTTTTTATTTAAAACAACATTAAAATCGCATCAATTCCTAAGTGTTTCGTCCTCACTTTGCCATCTTCATGCAACTGTTCACTTTTTGAAATTGTCTCATTGGAGTAGCTCGTAAGCCAATGTATCCCATTCTACTGCATATCGTTGTTCACACTAAAATGTGTTTCTTTGAGAACGGAAATCTCTCATCGTTCCTCGTTATTTTCTTTTTGCTGAATCCATGTTTCTGCATCCTTCATATATATGTTCTCCCTGGTTTGACCTATGTCCCATGTCTGTGGCTCTGCAGTAATGTCAGCTCTCAGGGCCGCGCCGTGGCTGGCTTCCCACCGCGGCGGCCCGGGTTCGATCCCAGGTCTGGTCAAGTGGGATTTGTGGTGGACAAAGTGGCGCTGGAACAGGTTTTCTCCGAGTACTTCGGTTTCCCCTGCCAATCTTCACTCCACCAATTGCTCCACAAGCACCCTCACCTATCATCTGGGGCTGGTACAATAGGCCAGAAGTGGCCGCAGTACAAGGGACTTAGTCCCACCCCACTAGGAATAAAAAAAGTAATATATAAGCACGTAATTGATTCTCGGCAACTACAAATCTAATAGATTCAACTGTTCATCGGCGGAGACATGTCAGTTCTGCAGAAGCTGAATTCTGCCGCCTCGGGGAAGAAGGTAACTGTAGATACAATACAGAGAGTAATTATGTTGAAATATGAGTTCATTAGACAGATTCTGTCTGTGATTCCCCTGAGGCAGTCTTGATGTACCCACCTCCATTAGAGCCGTCAATACTACGGCACATCCTTCGTTGTTATCTGCACCAGAATTCTTCAAAACGTGCTTCATGCCTCCCGTAGACATAACTGTGTCCCTTCATTAGATTCTTCAATTAAACAAAACCACGTCGGTTAATTTCATTTTCATTCCTATAATTAGATGCTGTGTCCGTGATGAGTGTTATGCCGGTGAGAAATATAATAGAAGAGAGTGTTTTATAGAGGGTTAACAGATACAGGTGTATTGCTGCAAAATCGAAAATCACTAGAGAAATCTACGGCAAAAACCCATTCAGAATATTTTTAATTATGTTACCTTAAATAATCGACAAACTCAAACATTTAAACGAAAGTCGAATATTTGTGTGTTGCTGCAAAATCGAAGCCCACTGAAGAAATATGCGGCAGCACCATATCAGCAATTAAGAAGATAGATTTCGCTAGTGATAGGATGTCATATATAGTATAATACTAAGAGGTCGCTGGTGTGATATCATCGTTATGAATGTTCACGCCCCAACAGAAGATAAAATTTATAGCATAAAGGACAGGTTCTATGAAGAACTGGAACATGTATTTAATAAATTCCCAAGGTACCATATACAAAATTTGTTAGGAGATTTCAATGCCAAAGTAGGCAAGGAAGACATTTTCAAACCAACGATTAGGAATGAGAGTTTGCATGAAATTAATAATGATAATGGAGTTAGAGTAGTAAATTTTGCCACATCGAAAAATCTTACTATCAAAAGTTCAATGTTCCCACATCGTAACATCCATAAATTTACTTGGACATCTCCTGATGGCAAGATACACAATCAAATCGACCATATTTTGATAGATAGGAAACAGCATTCAAGTATAATTGATGTCCGATCATTCAGAGAAGCAGATTGTGATACTGACCACTACGTGGTGGTGGCAAATGTTAGGGAGAGACTGGCAATGAACAAACAAACAACATACAGAGTTCATATGGAGAGGTTCAATCTCAAGAAATTAAATGAGGTAGGCGGTAAAGAGTAGTATCTTGTTGAAATCTCAAATAGGTTCACAGCTTTGGAAAACTTAGAAATTGAGGTGGATGTTAGTAAAGCTTGGGGAACTTATTAGAGAGAATATCAAATTTTCTGCCAAGGAGAATCTAGGTTATTATGAACTGAAGAAGCATAAATCATGGTTCGATGAAGAATGCTCAGAATTATTAGCTCAAAGGAAAGAAGACAATTTGCAATGGTAAAAGGATCCAAGCGAAATAAATGAGGATAATCTGAACAATATAAGACGTGAAACCAGCAGGCATTTCGGGAATAAAAGAAGGAATATTAGAATGACAAAATTGATGCGCTTGCAATGAACAGTAGCACACAACAATGGAGTAACTGTGAAGCGGTGTTCTCTAAGCTGTCCGTGCGATAACTCGGTGATGCAACGATAGAAGAACTGTTTTCTGTGCCGTTTGCGCCGAGGCTGTATAACGAGAGGGTCTCAAGACGGCAGTTAGAAGAATAGTAGTTAATTTTGAGAGAGTCGCCGGCCAGTAATGACATGAACACGGAAAGTGAGGAAGCTACAACGTTGAAAGCCATTACCAGGTGACAACCTGTGAAAATACAGCTGACTGAGAAGACTTAGTGAGTGCTGTAGAGAATTGTAGAGTGTGTGAATTAGCGTTAGACCTATTCCTTCCTTCTTTTTTCCTTGGCACTACAGCCCCAGTGGGCCTAGGCCTACCTCCATGAACTTCTCTGTTCACTTCGGTTTCTCTAGATCTTACATATTCGGTAGGACTCCTTGGGAGGGTGATCAGCTCGTCGCAAGGCCTCTACCTGTACACAAACACAGAAAAACGCACACAAACATCCATGCCCTGAGTGGGATTCGAACCCACAATCCCGGCTTCCGAGCGAGCGAAGACAGTGCATGCCTCAGACCGCTCGGCTACCGTGACCGGCAGCGATAGCGCTGTAGTTATGTGTTACGTTCTGTAAGTGTTCAGTAAATCCAAACCACGTCTATTTTCACTTATAAACGTGACAATACCAAACTTAAATGATTTTTCTTTCGGTTCAAATACGCACCCTGCAATGGCCTGATCTCTGTTCCTTCATGTTATGTCCTGTGTGCTGAGAATGCTTGCTGATTGCTGTTGTGTACAGGTGCCTCACTGTGAGACTCACTGGCATTCCTCTGCTCTGGGAAGATGTGAGAGTCTTAAAGGAGAATCGTTAATTTCCGGCCTCCGTCCGGGTCAGCGCACAAACGATCTGAAGTTACAGAACCAAACCTCTCGTTCGCTTTCAAAGGAAAAAGGTATATACACAGGCACTTTCGCGTGAAGAAAAAATTTCGTCTGCTTATTTTCACCTGAATTTCTCAGGTACACTCAATCCTGGAAATAGAGAGAGACGGAAACAACAAAATAAGAGGAAAGGAAAGAAATAAAAGTATTCATAGAAGGAGAAATGGGGACAATGGAGACCGGAAAGAAATGCACAGAGGAAGAAACAAATATTGGATGGAAGTAATTACGGTGCGAATTAAGTAAAAGATAAAAATTTAAAAGAGAAAAGTTAAAAGATTATTTAATATGATACCGCAGTCAGTATAGCGACTTGCTACAAGCTGGACGGCCAAGGGATCGGAGTTCGAATCCCATTATGGTCAAGATTTTTCTCCTCTCCACTTTGTCCAGGCCGGTTCTGGTGCTCACCCAGCCTCCTAACCAATTTGTACTGGGTGCTGTTTCCCGCGGGGGTAAAGTGGCTGAGGCGTGAAGCTGCCCATTTACCTCCAACTAATTCAAAGTTCAAGAATACGTGAATCTATACATCCACTCCCCCGCACGTTTTCATGGCGCAGTGCTTAATTAGTCAAGCACAGCGACAACTTTATCTTTCTTTAAGAAACAAAAGGAGATATTCATAGATGCGACTATTATTAGAGTATCGTAAATCTCCCAAGTATATTCTTTCCATACATTTTTCAATCGCAATTTCATAGGCATCTCTTGTGTTATTGACACTCACCCATCACTCTTGGAGCTGAACCCTTCTTGAGAAGCCACCAATTGTGCAGCTACTCAAGAATTTCCCAGCATTTTATGGAACCCGAAAGTTCATTACCGTGTTCACAAGAGCCCTTCACTGGTCCAGAACAATCCAATCATTGCTATCGCAACATACCTCTCTAAGATCCATTTTAATATTATCCAACCACCTACGTCTTCGTCTTCTTTCTTTCTGGCTTTCCCACCATAATCTTATATGCATTCCTCTTCTCTCCCATTCGTGCTATATGCCCTGCCCATCTCATACTCCTTGACTTGATCATTCTAATTATATTTGGCGAAGAGTAGAAGTATTGAAGCTCCTCATTATGCACTTATGTGTTTTTGACACATTTTTATGAAATAATCCGAACCGTTCAGCACGGCCACTATATAGCTGTTTGAGGCAGTCGGTTGTTGAACATATTTCCTTGTAAACCTGTCACATGTGGCGCACATGTTCTTAGACGAGCTGGTTTTCCTCCCAATTTACGAGCATTCACTTTTGCCTCACAATACTGAGAATTATTTCTTTCGGAAGAGAGCAGGTCATCCCTTGTACTCTCCAATTTATGAATCTGTTCCCTATATTGCGTAGGCTGGATGAAGTGTTACGGCTTTGGGTGTTCGTTGCGTCAACGGTCATCCGTCTCCAGTGGAGACAACAAAACAAGGTGCGAATGAATCAGAAGTCGTTTGTTCATGAAGCTGACTTGTGGCTGAAGGTAACAGATATTTCTAGCTAAAAATAGTTCAATTGTAGAATTCTATAAAATGTATTCACCACGTGACTAGGGAATCCCATATCGTCTGTAGTTTGTTTCAAGACATATTTTCTGAAATTGGGACTTACAAAGTATAATGAACATCTTACGATTCCTGTGAAATGAATTCACTAACAGGCCAGAAAATGAAACGGTCTAGAAGAAAATATAGACAGAACTAAATATGAGAAAACTGCATAAATGAAAATCAACAAATGCCCGCATATCCACTGTGTATGGAACTCAAATGTTAATCACCGTTTTCGCAAGAGCCTGCAACTGGGTCTATTCTGAAGCAATTGAATCCAGGGACCATGTTCACGCCATATTTCTTTAAAACCCATTCTAATATTATCTTCCAACCTACTAATATATTTCTTCTCTTCAGGTTTTCGAGCTAAAATTTTGTGTGCATTTCTCTATACTTCCATAATTTCTAGGTTTAAATGACCCTGACATCTCATCCTCTTTGGCATCATCACTAAACTAACATTTTTTTTTAATTGTTAAACTCCTCAATATGTGATGTTTTCAACATCTTGTTGTCTCCTCTCTTATAAACCAAAATAATCTATTTAACTCCCTACCCTCAAATGCCCACTGAGAGACCACATTTCACACCCGTACAGTACAATCACAGTTACATACTTACACGTGGAGCTGAGCCCTTCTTGAGAACCCGCCAATTCTGCGGCTACTCGAGAATTTCCCAGCATTTTATGGAACCCGAACTTTCATTGCCGTGTTCACAAGAGCCCTCCACTTGTCCCTATCCTGAGCCAGATCAATTCAATCCATACCATCCTATTTCTCTAAGATCTCTTTTAGTATTGTCCACCCACCAACGCCTAGGTCTTCCCAATGGTCTCTTTCCTTCTGACTTTCCCACCAATATCCTATATTCATTCCTCTTCTCCCCAGCCACATATATAGTTTTCAATATTTTAATGTTTCAGATAGAAGAGAGAACATACGATTGTGAACTGAATAACAGCAATCATTGTACGAAATTTATATGTCTTATTTACTCGTAACTGCAGTTCTGATCTGAACTTCAGCATTTCATAAGCTAAAAAGCTGCAGGTCAGTTAGTTTGTTGTTGTTCGAAGATCGGTTCAATGCCGTTCATTCTTCCCACGCCTGAGCCGACGTCGTAAAGCGGGATACAGGACTTTGCGGTCCGTCTGTCCGTCCGTCTCAGTTACCACACCGAAGTAAATATCAGCCCTTTCGACTTGTTACAGTTCTGACTTCTACTAATGGATAGGCCAGTCCGCTTTAAAGTGAAACACGATTGATATCTTTAATTTGTTTTTTATATTGCAGTACCTAACCGTTTTAAATAACTTAGCTGTACATAATTTTAGCTAAAATAAGCATTAATGCATAATTGTTCAAGAAATTTATCTACTGCACTAGAAATCTGACTTCACAAAAGCATCGATTGCGTGATTACAGAAGGGGGGAAGGCAATAGTGAATACAATGAAAACTTATGTAGCAATTAAGTAAACCGTCTTCTGGGATGTGGCGCCGTGTAGACAGTGTTAACCGACGTTTTGGAGGAACGTATCGCCTCCATCTTCATGGTAGAAGAAAACAAAAAGGAAATCGACGAGCGAGGAACCAGCGTGATCGCTCGCCGATTTTATTCTTCTTTCTTCTATCCTGAAGATGGAGGAGATACGTTCCTCCGAAACGTCAGTTAGCACTACACGGCGTAACATCACAGAAGACGGCTTTCTTCATAGTCACCACCGTGAAAATCTAAAATCTTACATAATGCAGTAATATTTTATTACATAAATATGAAGACGTAATTAAATTATGTCAAAACGTTCACTCAGTCACAGTAAAAAATTCATAGAAATATAGTCAAAAGGGATTAAATTTAAATCGCATACGAATAAAAAAATGGGGCCATCTCTTTTATGCGTTTTTGTACCAATTTTTGCTTAACTAACTGGAATAAATTTTCCGCCTTAATTTCCCGCTGTTCTCTCTTGTACTAGACGATGTTTTTGATTTGATCGTTACGTGAATTCCCTCTTAAATATTTTTTCAACATTTGCGCTGCAACGTGAACAGACTAATTTAGGCGGTTGAACTGTCCTTTCAGGTGCCTTCCGTCCCTATATGCTACGTAGTCTAGACCAGTGTTTCTCACCCGCCGGGTCGCGGCCTTCGTCGTATAGAAAAAAGGAATTTACCCGGTCGCGGTCTTACAAAGGTTGAGAATCACTGGTCCAGACACTGAGAGCTTCGTAAAGCAACCACAAAAATGAAAAAGAAGATCGAAAATCTCTCATAAAAAGAATCAGTACTTTACATTAGGAGACGCTACTCCCTCACCTCAGAAGTTCTCACGAACTTGATGTTGTCATTAATGATAGTAAAGAATTAAGACGTAAGATGGCAGGCCATTACATTCCAAAGAGAAAATATCTACAAAGTCTGTGGTGTGTATTTCCTCTTCTAAATTTTCTCGAAATGTATTAAGTTGTTTTGGAGATGGACAGACAGAGGGAGTGAGACATACATTCTGCATTATGCGTTCACTCTATGGACTTCCTGCAATAGCAGGCAGAAAAGAACCTAACAATTAACATAAATTAAGACGCTGTGTGCGTGTTTCTAAAACAGAAGCAAAATACAAACACCGACTGGGGATTCCAACTTGAATTCCTATAGGAAAAGAAATCATTTCACTGCCACATGGTTTGTTTCAGATTTGCCTGGTCATATAAAACACTTCAGGGTAAAGGAACCTCGAATATTATGGAGATAGGCGTAATGACCTTTATCAAGAAAGACTTTCCGACATTTGGCAGGAAGAAGAACAGATAAAATAGAGAGCGTATAGGCTGGGATATGAATAAGAGGTGAAAGTTGGAGAAAAGTGAAAACGTCCCTGTGTTTCAGTTCCACTTCATTAAAATATATGTGAGAGTGGAGGTAAACCTCCACGCGTTCTTAATTTTTGCTCTAAAGGGAATTAAATGTCGAGCTTCGTAATCCAGCCTCTGATCTTTTAGCTCACTTCTGCTCGACCCTAGATTTATGGTTCACTGCTGGGCATGTGATACAGCAACCGTGGGTAATGACTTTACATCTTAATTCGACTATGAGAAAAGGAAATTCGATACGGATAGAAAGTTTTAGAAAGAAAAGAAACGTAAAAATTACATTATGTACAGGCGAAATGAACAACAAAAACGAGATGAACAGATGAAAAAGAAATCTCTATAGCTTTTTAATTGGAGGTAAAGAAATTAGAGCTGAGGTTTTCGCGAGAAGCTGAGTCACCTCAGCTTACCGCCTGCTTCTGCTGTTTTTCTTCTTTTTGTTTGACTTATTATTCCATCCCGAAAATGGAGGCGATACGTTCCTCTGAAACGTCGGAATTTCTTCGAACTACATGGCGTTACAAGGCGGAGCCAAACATAGAAAATATAAAAGGCTTTAATTTTGTGGCGGTCAAGCTTAGGACCGTTCAAGTGACTAAGCTTCCGTTGTAGCATAAGACACATAAGATAGACATGATCTGCTTTGCAAAGCCTATGCTGACAGAGTTGCATATCTTGCAAAAGGAAGAATTTTCAATAACATGTTAAGTGTGCGAAATGTACACTCGACGAAAGGTCAAGCATACTCATAAGAGACAAACGCATCTTCTCATCAGAGAGGATGTTACATAATGACTATGACTGCAAGGGTTCAGCTGAAAAGCAAATCTGTTGTCGTGAGTCTCAAGGGGCTTGTCGCCAAAAAGAAATGAATGGAGGTAAACCGCCAGTCGTAAAATAATTTTGACTTTTTGAACCCCCATAATAATAATAATAATAATAATAATAATAATAATAAGTTACATCAACTAGACCGACAGCGTGGAGACATACGTACATACCAATGTGACACATAAGTCTAAAAAATTAATGTACATACACAAAAACATAAAAAGAACGTATTGTGCATTGTATATATTGCGCGTAACAAGATAATAACACCACACAGATTTTCATACGAGCTACAAAATTAACACGTGTAAGTAAATTAAACACTATCACGATGTGTTAAAATTAATTAATAATCATAAAAAGTCATTAATGCAGCATACCATTATACATTACAGAAAACGCTGACGCTGCAGGAAGAAGGCAGCGCATGAAAACATAACGAGTGATGTTCTCAAACAAACGCTTTTAATGAGTGGATGACGAAAAATTAAAATATTGAAATATTTTAACTTAGGAAATAATTCATCTTAATTACATTGAAAATGAAGTGTAATAATTTTGACAAGTTGAACAGTTCCCTGAAGAATAACAAGTAGAGCTGAAACATGTAGCATTTTTTAATTTTTATTTTTATTTTTAAGTAAAGGAGTAATTTTAAATAAATATGCAATTTAGACGGAAGTGAATATGTATAAATAGTAGATTATTGTTTTCACATGTTTCTGAAAACTTGAATAACAAATGAGTGAAGATGCTTGAACCGAAAGTAAAATAATTTATTTTAACAAGACCGAGGGTCGCGGGTTCAAATCCCGATGAGGTGATTGAATTTTTTTCAATTGACCTAATCTTTCCAACCGCACTGATCCTCTAACAGAAATAAGTACCAGGAATATTCTTGGAATATTCTTGGGTGTAAAGGGCGGCCGGCGCGTAAGGCTGACAACCTTGCCGTCATCTGTGAGCCGATTGTCTAGATAATGTGGGAGCCTCAACGTCTCACAACCCTATGGGCCTTCACGGCCTCTTACAGGGATACCTTTACTTTAGTTTTCTTTTACAGTGTCCAGATCGGCTCTGGGGCCACCCAACCGCGTATCCAATGGATAGTGGTGGCTCTTTCCCTGAGGATAAAGCAGCCGCAGCTTGAAGCTGGCCACTTGCCTCAATTTAGTGCCGAGGCCTAGAATGGTAGAGCTATACCTCCACTCCCAGATCGTCTCCATGGTGTGGTGCTTAATTAATTAAGCGCGTGGAAAGCTACATTTTTTAGCTTTACACGCATGAATGCACCGTTGCACTGCCATTACTACATGCAACTGATACAGAATCATTAAATAAGTTACGAAACACACTACTATACACCCTTTACCAACCTTCTATATTAAAAAAACTATACATCTGCACAAATCCATTTCTTTCCACCTTTTGTTTTTTCTTACTTCATTTTGCTTCTTCCTTCCTTCCTGAAATTCCCGAATACGATGTGCTTGTCCTCAATTATGGGACACCAACCTAACTTTTCGTTGGAACAAAAAGTACATTTTAATTTGAAGTAGTTACGACATGAACACAACTAAAACAAACGTGGTTTGTAGAACACCTACGATAAATTAGATAGTTTTCTGATTTCTCTTGGGATTTTAGTACAAAAGGATTTCTGGAAGTGAATTGAAAGTGAGCCATAACTCCCAGCGCTAATCACGGTACGTGAGAGGCTCAAAAATGAAATTGCTCTTCGAATTTGCATTGCCGCGCGAGTCTGCAGCAGAGTCAGACAAATTTCATTTCCTGACCACCGAAAACGAGTTTTTAGTCTTGTTACATACACGGTACACAAAAATACTGATTTACATTTGAGGATAAAAATTATGCTATGTTTCATTTAATTTATTTTTGTCTTTATTTTCATAATTAAATACTGTATTAGGAATTGTCCAAGGGGACAATTTCTTTCTTTCTCAGTTAATATAAGTGGAGATATGTACGTGTATATTCAGTGCATAATACGTGTAAATGTATATGTATATCTCATTTGAGTGCCTGTGTGTACGTATCTCGGAAGCAAGCCTGTAAGTGATTCACTGAACCCTCAATTGTCTTGTAGGACATAGTACACAGTCAAGTACCTAGTTCTTGTGGAGTCTGAGATAGAATGTCGTTGAAAGATTTCTCCATTGCCCTTGTTAGTTGGGAAAGCTCAGCCAGTGCACTAGCTGGACAACTAAGGCTCGATTGCTGCTGAAAAAAAAATATTTTTGTCTTCTTAATTTTTTCCAAGCCAGGCACTTGGATTTACTCAGCCTCATATTCAGTGGGTAAAGGGATAAAGCGACATGAGCTTGAGAATGACTGTTTACGTTCAATTAGTGTCCGGATAGAAACGCACGGACCTATATTTCTTCTCCCCATTTCTTCTTTTGGACATGATGCTTTTTAATTTACTTTTGCCTCTCAACTGACGTCAGTCCGGCTCTTTTTATAGTTTCCACAACACCAACAGTTATGACCTTTAGAGCTTTCTTTATCATTGGAAACAGATGAAGTAACATTTGTTAAACCATACAACATACAAAACAAACTCCGTGGCCTCTAGTCCGCAAGCGAACTATACTGACCGAGCGACCGCCTCTTGACGGCGAAGTCAGTGCCAACTTTTGCGGATAAAGAGTGTCACGTGGTCAGCGAAACGGACCCCCACGGCTGTTAATCTCGGTTTTCTAGACCGGAGCCAATATATCCTTGAAATACTCCTCAATTATCCTCACGAGGCTGAGTAGACCCACTACTTCTCAGAAAATATGGTAGCGCCTGGAATCGAACGCAGACCTCTGAATCTGTAGCCAGAAGTCTGACCACTAGACCACATAGGCTGTCACCGCAGATTTAAAATTAGCCAAGACTGTGTATGCACTTCATTCTTAAACAATCATGTTCGTCCTAGGTAAAATATAAGGCCAAGGTGTCGCAAATTGGACCCTGGTTCTCCATAGACGAATATTGTAGACAATGTTTACCTTTTGACGACTCAGTAGAAACGTGGAATTTAATTACATATAATCAAGAATGTTAGATCTTCTTTTCTCACAGTGATGACTATGGAGAATATTATCTTCTGGTACGTGACACCGTGTAGTCCGCAGAAATTCATCGATGGAGGAACACACTGTGTTCTCTTTCAGGGTTGAAGAGTTAGCCGCGGAATTAGCCAGCAAAAATCAGGCGGTAAGTAAAGGTGATGTGTTGATATCCGCCTATCAGACTGCACGGTGTCATACTCCAGAAGACTGCCATGAAAATATTCAGTGTGTTTGGCCTTCTAAGTGACATACCGATTACTGTGTGAGCGTCACAGTGTGACAAAATAAAAAGAAAGAAGTTATATTTTTCAATGTTATTTCCCAAGATTTTTGGCCTGTTAGTATTTTTAACATTTTAACATTGAACATTTCATAGCGATCGACAGAATTCTGGACTCCACGATAAACTGAGGAACACACGTGGGAACCATACTAGGGCAGAGGAAATAGGAACTCCACAACATTCGCATGTAATGCCGTGGTTTCGATGCCTATGAAGGGACGTTGATATGAGATTTCAACGGTTCATTAGTATTAGTATTCTAAAATCATTCGCTTTACACAGCCTCCAAATTGCCATGAGAAACTCCCTGAACACTTGGTTGTATAAAGCACTGAATACCTCTTTAAGTATTTTTTTTTATTTTAAGACATTTTATCAACCACACCTGTTATGTAGTGTCGAATATCAAATGAAATGATTTGAGGACGACGACGAAAGTAGTTGTGAGCTGAAGGCGTGTAGAGGTAGTGGAGGTGTAACTCCATCCATTTTACTAATTTGATTTGTCTCATTTTGGTCCGTCACACTATTAATTACAGAGTGGATAATTTTCAGTCCAGTGTGACATACAAGTTTACAACACTTCAGTCTTTATGCACCTTACATGTTTCGACTCAAAAGAATCATCCTCAGAGGCGCACCACTACGATAAGGAAACACTGTCACATAAGATGTTTTAAGAATATGCACTTAAGCTATGAATAATGCTCACTATATAAATTTTGTTATTATCGCGGTTGGTTTTGGTGTTTGTCTTGGGTATTCACGGCGGCGCTTCTTGAAGTGTAGATTTACGTATGATGCTGTTTCTTTTAAGCGTATTTGCTGGGTATTCTGATTGGGATTTTCCACTGCACGCAATATGATGTCCACTTTTTCATACAATAGCCTCCCAATGTATTTAAAATTGTATTAACATTTTCTTTTGCATGTAAAATATTAGTTATTATGTTAAAATATCGTGAGCCGACCGTGGGTCATGTTGTTTTCCTCCTGATGGTGGGAGATGTCGTTTATTTCTCTTGATTTTATGTTCTTATTATTAGTCGTGTAGTTTACGTGCCTGCTGTGTCGTTTGTACAATGGACACAGCAGGCACGTAAACTACACGACTAATAGTAAGAACATAAAATCAAGAAAAAATCCCAATCAGAATACCCAGCAAATACGCTTAAAAGAAACAGCATCATACGTAAATCTACACTTCAAGAAGCGCAATTTTAATGCCCAAGACAAACATCAAAACCAACTGTGATAACAACAAAATTTATATAGTGAGCATTATTCATAGCTTAAGTGCATATTCTTAAAACATCTTATGTGACAGTGTTTCCTTATCGTAGTGGTGCGCCTCTGAGGATGATTCTTTTGAGTCGAAACATGTAAGGTGCATAAAGACTGAAGTGTTGTAAACTTGTATGTCACACTGGACTGAAAATTATCCACTCTGTAATTAATAGTGTGACGGACCAAAATGAGACAANGCGGGGACAAGCCAAATTTACGCACCGGGTTCTTACATTCATTGGAAGTTCCCTTCATAAGTACTGGATGGGCGGGTCCCCTAGCCTATCTGAAGGAACTGATCTCGCCCTTACCAGGAATCGAGGCCATGTCGTTCGGCACTGATTTCCAGTCACTTTACGGGTTCCATTTTTTATGAATGGTTTGTTTCATGACACTTAATAGCGCAGACTATATTGCGTCGGGTGGTAAATAACATGGTTAATGAGTGAAGAAGGTACTATCCCGGCAGTAGTCTGGAGGGACTGAGAAAAACCGTAAGAAATCTGTAGTTAAGATAGTCGGTGTCAGCGTCGGGACTGGAAATGGGCAGATCCGGAACACACGTCAGAAGCGCTACAGGATGTGCCACATAACTCATTGACTGCTTCAGAAAACGAAAATTAATATATTCCCTTGATATGTAGCTCAGAAGGTTTCAGTAATGATATTTTATGGCCTTAAATTATGTATTTGTTACACATTTCAAGAGCAAATATAATTTTATAAGGCGATATAGGGTTGGTTGTTTCAGGGCTTGGTAAATTTGTTTTTACATTTGGTCATACTGACAGAGGACGAATCGGTAATTTTTAATGAAGGTCTACATTAAGTGTTGATGTGGTTCCGTGTTTTCGTTGTGGTTAAATTTCCGTTAGTCATTCTTCTGCTTTACCGAGATAGGTATTGCAGAGACATCGTGTCCAGTTTCTATCGTAATATATAAACATCTCTGGAATAACGAACTTCCGGTACATGTTTCTCTTACATGAACAGGGGAATGCAGTTCGTGAACCGTTAATATTCTATAATATTTATTTGTTATTTCTTCATCTGTTGTAGGAGATACAAAGTACGTAATAAAAAATTTCGTCATTAAATGTTATATATTTACCATAGAATAAGTCCAAGTCTAGGTCCAAGTGACGTTGAATCCGACTGTTGGTCATTCCGGCTTCATCTCGAGACTTTTTAAAGTTCATGACCAGATTATTGCTCACAGTTGTTTGGGCACTTTTCAGGACTTGACACCGTGGGATGACCTCTTTGATCAGAGGACGGACCTGTTGTTTATCTTCTCTGTGTCTGAGTCATTGTCACTGTATAGTTTTACATTTACAATCTTGTGCAGCTCCATAAATGCCGAAGTAATATATCTGTATATACAGTACATACTACATATGAAAATATATAGAAAGTTTTGTGTATCAGATTATGCCTTTTCTTACGTAGCTTATGCTACAACTGCAGCTTAGTCACTTGAAAACAGTCGTCCCGACTGTCGCCAAGTTTAAGCTTCTTATACTTTCTGCATCGTCTGAACAAAATTAACAGCAGCGGGATAGCTCAGTCAGTTTAGCGACGAGCTGCGTTCTGGACTGCCGGGGCTCGATTTCCTCTAGGACAAGAGATTTTTCTCTTATTCAAAGCATCCAGACCTGCTCTGAGACCCACTCATCCCCCTCTCAAATGGGTACTGGGGCTCTTTCCTCATGGGTAAAGTGTCCTTGGCGTGAAGCTCCATCTAATACTGAGGTCAAGAATGGTGGAGCTATACCCCCACTCCCCTATATGTCCTAATGGCATAGTGCTAAATGAATTAATCACAGGGACAACCATATATTTACTCTTGTACCTCAATATCCACCTCACCGAGGCCGGTTCGAGGAACTATTCAACATTCTTTTCCTTTCCCTGAAGGCTGCGCGATCGTGGGCGTGAACCTGACCACTTACCTCCAGCGATCCTTGCCTCCAGGCCGTGCCGAGCTTAAGAGATAGTAGTAGTACGTAAGTACTGAGGTGATTGTTTTACATCGGTAATAGTTATAGGCACGGTTATGTAGGCCGCGCCATAGCTCAAGCGGTTAGTCGCTGGCTTCCCACCGCGGCAACTTGGGTTCGATCCCGGGTCTGGTCAAGTGGGATTTGTGGTGGAAAAAGTGGCGCTGGGGCGGGTTTTTCCCGAGTACTTCGGTTTCCCCTGCCAGTCTTCATTCCACCAAATTCTCCATCATTATAATCAGCCGGGGCAGGTACAGTAGGCCAATCAGTGGCCGCCGTGCCGAGTGGACCCAGCTGCCCTCCGCCCCCCACTAAGCGAATTTAAATTTTAAATTTTAGGCATTGTTATAGTGACATTTTTCTTTTAACCATTGACAGCGCTGCAGGCTGGTTGGGAACGAAGCGTATGTAGTGACATTTGGTTATAAGTATTGGCAGTGCTGGAAGCTGGGTGGGGAAATTGTGATTTTTGTTTTGTATTGTGGTTAGGGAAAGGAAAGTATGTGTCACGTGAAATTATATTTTATACTTCTTACATGAGATGAATACTTAGAATTGTTGTACTCTATAATGTTGAAGTACTTTCTGTTGCGATTGCCAAATACGTTATATTGTGTACAACAAATTAAAGTCCGGAAGTTTGGACTTATCACTCGTTTGCATCCGCATAAAGGTTATCATGTGGCTATGGCCTGGGAAAGAAGTTACTTGAACATTCAGACTTATATTCCCCTTAAGAATAATTTTTTAGGGAATTTATTAAGTTGCCAAGTTTATGGTCAGTTTAAGACTGTAATCACAAATTCATCGACAGTTAAAAAGGAGTTTACGGAAAATTCATATGCACATGCCGTGCTGGAAAGGAATCCCGTGTATACAGTCACATTAGCTCCTAAAGGTTTTGTTGAAACCGAAGAGATATCTGATGATGAATTTCAAAATATGACAAGGAAAGATTGGAACAGTGAATCAGCAGAAAGTGTTTTTGTTGGGTTTAAAAAAATGATACTGTTTTCTAAAAAACAGCATTCCGTGAACGGTGAAACTTTTGAGGGAATATTTAAAACACTGACACAAAAATGTTCACAGTTAAATGACAATGATCTGATAGGAATATTAGCGTGTCTCAGACAATGGCCTTCACCTGCAGAACCATATTCTGAAAACTATGTTGAGTTATGGAAGGAGGTTGACAAACAGTGTGTGTTAAGAATGGAAAAGTGGGATCGTAATAAGCTTCTGTTTGTTGCTGATCACTGGTACTTGCTTAATTTAGGGAAAATATCAGATTTTATGTGGCATTGTACTGTGAGATTAAGTCGTAGACCAGAGAAACTCACCAGTTCTCAGCTAGTCCAGTGTATGTTCTACATAAACATACGTCGTAAATTTCCACCTCATATATCAGTTTACGATTTTGAATACAGCCTTCAAAACTGTCTCGATCAACTTACTTTGGATGATCTTGGAATTCTTGCCATGGGATTCTTTAAAAGCAAAAAACCAATCAGGAGTCAAACTCTTCTTACTGAACTTATAAGACGAATTATAAATTCAGTGGACACCATCCATGAAATCACACTGGCTGCTCTTCTTAAAGTTATCCGCTACTCCCTTGAACCAACACATGCAGATGTATTGTTTGTTCTTATGGACAAGCTTGTGCCAAATATAAACCGAGTATCCCAGCTCTGTTGCACACATATTGCATTACTTGGTACACACATAAATCAGTATCATGAAGGGACAATGAATGAGATTGTGCAGCGATTTGTTAATGAAATTGAATCTTCTAGACTGAAAGATTTAGAAAGGCTTGCATTTGCTCTGTCCTTGTACAACTATGAGCATAAAATGGAGCCTTCTATCTATAAGTTGATTGCCAAAGAGCTCTGTAGAAGTGAAAGAGCTCAAGAAATCGAGCAGCATCCCAAATGTTTATCATGTTGTCTCCATTATCTCTCCCTGCAAAAGATTTACCTCAATGAAGAGATCAGTAAAGTGTTGGATAAAAGTTTCATTCACACCGTCTATGGTATGTCAAGTTGCAAATGCTTATTCTCAATTTATGTTATTTATGTTAGCTTTGATTATGTTTATGTAATTCATATCTTTGAAAAAAGATGGTTTATGAGTAGATCATTACATCAGTTCACCTAAGTTTTCCATCTTTGATTCTAGTACTTTGTTTCTTACTATATTACATTGAAGATCATTTCCAGCAATGTACATTGTCACAGTTACAGATATAATTGATTGGCCAGTTAGGTCCAGAGTTGTCCATGTGCTTAAACACCATGCCATAAGAATGTAGGGAAATCAGACATATTATTTGCAATCCAGTCTTCATGAATGGGCTGGTCTAATAGTAATGCTATAGACTTGTATTAAGGAGATGCTGAGTTTGAATTTTAGCCACGATACCAGGTATCCTGACAGATTTTCTGTGGCTTCCTGTGGTCCCTCTTGGCAAATTCCAGGCTAATACCTCAATTAGGCTATGACTGCTTCCTTGCAGATCCAGTCCAATTCTGTATAGAGTGCAGTACTGAAATCATAAAATAACCTGTTGATTTGATAGAAGTCATTGTGGATATACTGGCAGTATGGATGCTATGGAGAAGAGAAAAATCTTACTTGTGCTGAGAATTGAACCCTGGCTGGCCAGCCCATAGGCTGAGCTATCCCAACTCCTTTGTAAAATATTTATGTAATTTAAGTTGAATCTAATTCTCAATTTGTTGAGCATTTTCACTTGTGAACCATTACAGTTATGCTGCAAGATGCTGTTAAATGACATTTTAAAGACAATTATGAGCTTAGTGTACATAACATTCATCAGTATACCTACAAAACAGCATGAAAAGCTTCTGCCTCTGTCTGTCATTGATGTAGTGTATTATTAATGTTTGAAATATTTTTAATTGTGAGTATTTACAATTAAATCTAAATAAATATTTAAAAATATTTTATGGAAATTATGTAGTGTTCTTTAGTGTTAGTAACCCCTGGAGATGGGCAGTTAAGGTTGGAAGATGTTGGACTTTAAGATTACTTATTAAGAAAATGAATATGCTTGATGGTAATTTTATGTGTATCATAACCCATTAACCCTATCTGTGCATTCTTAACCTCAGCACTGAGTACAGTCATGTAGTCTGCTTTATACTGCAGCTGTTTTACCTTTGGAGAAAGAGTTATGGAACTAATTGTACAGATAGATGTGGCTCTAAGCCAGTGTGGATAAAGTGGTGGTGAAGAAATAAATCTTCCCTTCTATCAGAAATCAAACCCTATATGTCTATATAGTCAGTCATTTTAATGACGGGTATATTCTGACTCCAAGTAGATGCATTCTCTCTTCCTTTGCTTTATGTAATTTGGTTCAATTTTTCAGGAAAAAATAATAACAAGGTTGGACGTGAAATCTTAAGTTTGGACATTGGTGTGGGATTAGAATGCCCTGAATACAATGGAAACCGACTTGAACCCAAACTTAGAAATTATCTAGCAAAGGTAAGTTATTTGTAATTCTCTATTTCAGCATCATGTTGCAAATCTTTAATTATTAACGTCTTTGTATATCACAGTCTGTCAATAATACAACAGTTGTTCTGTTTAAATTTATACCTCCAATTTCACCCTTTAACGCTTGACACAACATGTTTTGGCCATAGATGGCCACCTTCAGTTGTCTCAATGTATCAAAACTGCTACACTGCTCTGATGTACGCAGTGAAGATGACACCACGCGCTGCTAGAGGGAACAGCACACAAGCAAGGAGCATATTACAGATTGTAGACATAGCAAAACAACAGACAAGCTGCTGAAGTAAAATATCTGGAATAAATCACATAGCTCTAAACAAGTGGATGACACCCCTTATGAGTGGACTTCAGAGCGTGGTTTTAGCGCACATCAGAGGAGTGTAGCAGTTTCGATACATTGAGACTCCTGAAGATGGCCATCTATGGGCGAAATATGTTGTGTGAAGTGTTAAATGGTGAAATTGGAGATATAAAATTAAACGGAACAATTGTCACATTATTGATGGACTGTGATATACAAAGATGTAAGTTATTTACTTTTTAAAAAATCGAAGGACTGAAATCCAGTATGTACTCCTAAAAATGAGAGTGCACTGTGGTGAACTACAGAGTGTTTTTAAACTTTGTTGACCAGTTCACGATGACTTGTGCACTGCTTGCTGCAAGGTGCATATGAATTTTGCTGATGAGTCAGCATGCCTGATGGCCAATAACATTTGGATTGAAGGGAAGTAATTAACTTGTGGACCGCTTCACAGCATTCAAACACTGCGAGCAGCGCGGTTTGTGCTTAGGAGTTTGTTTATAATTTGTCAGCAGTAGGCAACAGTTGTCAGGTCCATTAGCCATTTTTTCTCATTTACAGTTAGTGAACAGAGTGGTACATCATGGTGCGGTTTGCTTTAGGGCAACATGCATTTCTGTATGACATCCATGTGAAATACAGATCTGCTAGTTGCCGAAAACTTCATGATGAAAAAGTTCCCAGCAGACAAACAATTCACAGTTTAGTGAATAAGAACAATGGGAATCTTGATAGACAAGAAACAAAAACATAAGTGCCGAGTGTTTACTGAGGAGAGGTTAGATGACATAGGGGCGAGACTTGAACTTATAGCTAGAAAATCACTGAAATGTCTAGCTTAAGAGATGACTGTCACAGTCTAATGCAAGGAGGGCAATGCAATTGCTGAAGCTTAAACCCTATAAAACAATAGTAATCAAAGCCTTGCAGCTGTGTCATCAAGCTAGCAGGGTTCATTTTTTCAATTGGTTTGTACTGTATGTCATCGAAGGCGAGATCGGCCCACAGTTGACATTCTTTTATGATGAAGTGTGGTTTCACTTGCAGGAATACATAAATACATAAAATAATCACTACTGGAGTTCACAGAATCCATATCTAACCCATGAAGACCTGCTGCATCCAGTCAAAGTTAGTGTCTGGTGTGCTGTAAGTGCAAGGATTGTTGTACCTGTGTTCTTTATTGAAACAATTAATTGTGAGAGATCTGTGTGTAGAGGGACAGAATTTTTAACACCTTCTGTGATCTGGGAATTGTAACTAATTCATTCTGAATTATCAGCTGTCAGGCATGGTGATTCACTGGCAAAATTCATATATGCCTCGCAGCAAGTTCACTGTGTAGTGCAGAGCCATGGAACCTGTCATGAAAGTAAGAATCCTCGCTGTTTCTTCTATGTGTGTGTGTCTATATATATAAAGGTATCTGTGCTGAGGTTGGGAAGGGGATAGTTCTTGATAAAAAGAATGGAAGAGAGAACTTCAGTTCCATATGTTAGATGAATATGAGAAGCCAGGGTAGCTCAGTAAATACAGAAACTAGACTGTGAGCCTGACAGTTGGAGTTTGATTCCTGGTAGGGGCATAAATTTTTCTCTCTTGTTGTGTTCATGCTGGCTTTGGGAACCACTCAGCATTTTATATAATAGGTATGGGAAACTTTCCCCATATGTAAAGTAGCCAGTGCTTGTAGTTGACCATCTCTGTCTGATGTCCAAGATTGAAACTGCATGGGACTATACCCTTCCACCTACCCATGCTCTCAGGGCATGGTGTGTAATTAAGAACAGGGAGAGCTATGCTCATATCAACAAAATATACATTTGTTTGACGTCTGTTGTATCACCTGGAATATCTCAGTTGGTATACCAGTGGGCTTTGGGCTGGTCAGCTGGGGTTCAAATCCTGGCAGGAGGTTTTTCTCTTCTCTGCAGCATCCAGACTGGCTCTGGGGTCCATCTGAGCTCCTGTCAGATGGGTACCAGGGGTGTGAAGCTGACCACTCATCTCCATCTAGTGCGGAGGCCAAGAATGGTGGAGCTATTTTTATTATTTTTTTATTGCTAGTGGGGTGGGACTGAGTCCCTTGTACTGCAGCCATTTCTGGCCTATTGTATCAGCCCCAGATGATAGGTGAGGGTGATTGTGGAGCAATTGGTGGAATGAAGATTGGCAGGGGAAACCAAAGTACTTGGAGAAAACCTGCCCCAGCGCCACTTTCTCCACCACAAATCCCACTTGACCAGACCTGGGATCGAACCCGGGCCGCTGCAGTGGGAAGCCAGTGACTAACTGCTTGAGCTATGGCACGGCCATATGGTGGAGCTATACCTCCACTCTCCCATATATCTTCATGCCATGGTGCTTAATTAAGCATTGGGAGAGCTCTTCATTCCAGCATGCATATCATTAGTAGTTCTGGAAGTGAAACATGTTAGTAGAAGGAGAGATTGATAGACATGTTATGACCTTCACTTTGTGCATTGATTTTATACACTTCATGCTGTACGAGGTGGGAGATTCGATGGAATAGTAGTTAAGCCGTGTCATGTATATTAGGGGATTGCTGTTTTTCTCTGACCACCGGCATTTTCTAATACAGGATATGGGTGCTTCACCTGTGGCTGAGAGAATTTATCACTTGCACTCACAGAATTTGTCTAATAAAAATTTGGGAGTAACAGCAACAGATATAGATTTGAAAGGATTCTGATGATGGTGTATACTGTACTTCTTTTGGACTTCATCCATCGTCTGGTATATAAAATACAAAAGACCACGACGTTTCGGAGACTGGATCTGTCTCCGTCTTCAGGTGGGTAGGGAAGGATGAACCTACTCAGTTGGGCCCATTAGAAAGAGCTAGTCTCGATCACTGGACCAGTGATGGAGACAGATCCAGTCTCTGAAACATCGCGGTCTTTTGTCTTTTACATACCAGACAATGGATGAAGTCCAAAAGAAGTACAGCAACAGATATAGTTCATGTTTCTGATGATTCAGTCCAAGTCTTATATTTTATGATAGCTGGATCCTAAGTTATATCTAATCACCTATTGTTATTTGAGAAAGAAATGGAAGCTTTCTGTTATGGACATAACGTAAACACTTTGCATTTGAATCCATGCCATGCATTTGGTACCATTGAAGTTGAGAAAACATCATTAACTGCAGAAGAGATAGTTGAGGATTCTTTCAACACCTAAGATTATGCCAAAAGTACAACTGTTAATTTTTCATCATTTGACTATTTTGAATCATGCATTCCGATAAAAGAAGATACTTTGTCTGCCATTTCATAAATATGTGCTGCCACATTAGGGGCTAATAATTAATGTATGAATATATGAATAATATATTATGTATATCATTGTATATCATAGTAAATTTCTAATAATGACATAATGAGATATGTCACTAACTCATGATGACAGCAGTCTCAAAGATATTTTAGACACAGGTTAAATGCTAGGATGATGCACATTTGGATCATTATTGCATATTGTTTAATTAACATACACAAATTAGATTTATCTCTTTAGATATACACTGACAGAGTCTGGAAATATGAAGATTTGACTAGGAAGAAACTAAATGCAACAGATCAGCTTCTGTTTGAAGTCATTTCTGTAGCCATTTCAGTTCTTGGTGGTCGTAGAAAGGTGCACTTAGGACATCTTATTCCACATCGAGAACGAGCAGGTATGTTCAACTCTGTGAAATGTGTTTGTGCATACTAAATCTCTGGCATTACATCCTGAAACTGCAACATACCATATTACATGATGAAAGTGAGTGGTCACCTTCACACTCTGAATGCATTATCCCAAGGGAAAGAACCCCTGGTGTCTTTTGGACAGGAGGCTGGGTGGGCTTCAAAGCCACTCAAGAACATGAAGAAAAAAAATCCTTATCCATAGTCACTATACTGACTGATTTTCCCCCCCCCCCNCGTGTACAGGTGTATGGAATTGTAAAGCATGATATAGCTAGAGTGAATTTGGTTTCTGGTATTTCTCACCTTCACTTTGTTTACAGACATTGTGTATGGTATTTGTGCTGATGGTTCAGCTGTTGATATTCCACCTTCATTCTGCAATCTGGAGATTGGAACTTGCAAAAGGGCTCCAGATGTTCCAAATACAAAATGGTACTGTATTGTAGTTGCTGGATGGAATTCTTACATCAGAATACTAAACAAACCTGTGGGTACCATGTCTTCCAAGTTACGACAACTACAGCTGTTGGGTTACAAACCTGTAATTGTAAGTTACATTTCTCGAATGACTTCAGTTCGTGGTCCCTTTACAGCACAGATAAAATTAGTCTTCAGTTGAATGTGTGGTATATCATATTTATGTATTTTCAGGTTCCATGGTTTGAATGGAGAGAACTCTCTGTAGAGGAACAAGAAAGGTATCTAGCAAAGAAGATTTGGGAAGAATTTAAAGAAGAGGTGTCCTGTACTGTGAGATGAATTGTGCTGTGATATTGGCAACAAGAGTGGGTGACTGAGCTTGTATATAAATATCATGTTATTTTTGGTGTGGATTGATTTCTGAGTTATGTTGTATTGACTGAGGTTATTATTTTCTCCAGACAGTGGTTCTTCCATCTATATAGAAGTAAGGAGGGGAGATAACCAGGAGTCAACAGGTGTTTGCTTAGTTCACCAGTCATGCAGAAATTCTGCTCATCAGACATTTATCCACAAGAGAAACTGTGCCTGCCCAGGTCATTAAAATTGTGTTTCATTCTGATCTCTTCTCTACATCTGACATTAAGACACAGCAGTGACCCTCATTCCCACCCATATTTACCATATGATGTGGAGAAATAACAAAGGTAATATTAGCAAATAAATTCAAAGACTTATCCACTTGTGGGACATCATTTTTTATCTGTCACAGGCGAGTGCAGAAGTATGTTTATCGAGCCCTGGAGATTATAATTAATCAGTGGTAGAATGGTGTAATTATGAGAAGTATAAGCAAGTTGGAATAAATTATTTCACAAGTGGTAAAAGTAGCACTAATTTTGTTTAACCCTTTCTGTACTCACAGTTAGTATAGTAACCACAGGTTTAAGCCTTAATCAGGATGAGCCATTAGTTTACTAACTAGTGAATCTGTGCTTTAATGTGGACAGGCAGTTAGTGTACCAACTGCATGATATTACTAAAGAAACTGCTTGTTTGAGGGCACACAAATCAATTCTGCTTGATGTGTGCCATACTATATTACTTCTGAGACATACCACTGTGAGCTGGTGACTTAATTTTGATGGTTTGGAGCTTACAGACTTCAGGTTGATCCATCTCTGCCAGTACTTAGGCTGCTAGCAACACAGTAAAATGCCTTCAGTTTTGTATGATTGCAGTTCTCAGAGCAGTGTTTATGGAGAGTCCTGTCTTCTGGCATGTAACAATGTGTATTATATTGAAAGTCAACCAATGTTTCAGAGTAACGTGTCACCTCCATCTTCATGGTCCAAGAGTAAGCCAAACAAGAAACCAGTGATATGTTCCTCTGAAATGTCAGTTGACTTTCAATGGACTGCATGGTGTCATATCCCAGAAGACAGGACTGTGTCCAATACTTGGATACTCTTGATGCATCATGTGTTTTGTACATCTCCGTGCGTACAGCTGTGAATATTTCATGTAAAACTGATGCCATATGGACTTTCATTCTAAACAGATCAGTAGTCCCACTGCAACCTCCATGGCAAAATGTCCATGTGATATCAGTGCAAACAAAATAGAAGAGTTGGTTTTTGATTCTGATCTGAAGTACAGTTTGCATCAGACAACTCAGATAATGATTTTACACTGATTTTTCTGAATATTGTTTTTCAACTGAACACTTGCAAATAATAGTCCTTATGTAACATCCTCTCTGATGAGGTAAAGGTAAGAAAAATGTAAAGCTATTACTGTAACAGGCCGTGAAGGCCCACAGGGTTGTGAGATGTTGAGGCTCCCACATTTTCTGTAGTCGGCTCACATATAGCGGTAAGGTTGTCAGCCTTATGCGCCACCCGCCCTTTACCCCCCCAGGAAGATTCCTGGTACTCATTTCTGTCGAGAGTTCTAGTCAACCCCAGGGCCATAGTGCAGCTGGGAGGATTAGGTAACTTGAAAAAATCCACCTCATCAGGACTGGAACCCGAGACCTTCTGGCTTGTAGTGTAGTGCCTCTACCAGCTATGCTACCATGTGCTCCCCCTCTCTGATAAGATAAGTTTCTCTCTTATGAATATGCTTGGCCTTGTCAAGTGTACATGTCACACTTATAGTATGTTATTGAAAATTCTTTCTTTTGCACTACATACAAGTCCTCTGTCAGTACAGGCTTTGTGAAGTGGATCATGCCTATCTTATTCTACAATGGCAGCTTAGTCATTTGACTACCACCACATTTAAGCCACTTAATTTTCTGTGTCTGGCTTTGCCTTGTCTTATACGATAAGGAAGGTTGAAAGCTGTGTGCAAATTGCGGAGCTCATATGAGTGTCAGAGTTACTTTACGACTTGCGGTTTACCACCAATCAGTTCATCTTGGCGACAGGACTCTTGAGACTGTGTGGAAGTAGGGTCGAATACCTCCATCATAGCCCTGTGAGTCATAAGAGGTGACGAAAAAGAGCCTGGTGCTTAAGGATGTAACCAGGCCACCCTGTTCCTGGAGGATATAAATATGGGGACCTGGCTCTCCAGGTTGGGGGATATTTTGCTAAAATGAACCTAGCCCCATAATAAAGATAAAGTTGTTCCTGTGCTTATCTAATTAAGCACTGTGCCATAAAGGTGTACAGGGGAGTGGATGTATAGATCCACATGTTCTTGACCGTGGCGCTAGCTGGAGGTGAGTGGTCAGCTTCACGCCCAGGCCACTTTACTCCTGAGAAAAGAGCCCCCCAGTACCCATTGGATAGGAGGTTAGGTGGACCCCAGAGCTGGTCTGGTCGACATGGAGAAGAGAAAATTCTTGACCCCTCAGTTGTCCAGCCCGTAGCCAATCACTATACCAACTGCTGTCCCAGCTCCAGCCCCCTAATACATTACATTGTTAAAATTCCTAACATCAGGTTCTCATTATAAAAATCAAGACCAAGTGTTAGGAATGTTTTGCCAAAATGGCCCTAGGCCTCTAATATGTGACATTAACATTCCTAACACAGAGTTCTTGTATTTAGTTGTCAAGAAGCTGGAATAAAATATGAAACCATAACACAGATATGAGTTGGTCACATTATACAATGGTACGGACAAGTCTTACATATGGAGGTGACAACAGAATTCCTTTAATAAATGAAGGTGTATAACTGAGCATCAGATGGACACATACATTAAAATTACTCACAGAGGACAGAAAAGAATACAGATTTTCTCTCCTAAGTGAAGATAACTGGGAAATTGAATCAACATGACAGTTTAGTAACAGTACAAAAAATTTAATCAATTCCATTATGCATTTTACATAATTTCATAAGTATTGGTCCCTGTTAATTAACAATTATGAGGTGTAAAACTGGTTTAACATTTTCATACATTTCTCCTACTACCTCAAGATGTCACATACAGTAGTGGTTCTCAAACTTCTTATTGCACATCATATTTGCCTTTGGTATCAAATATCACAGCTCACTTAATAACACTGAGCTGCTCTGAACATCCCTTTGAAAAACTTATTAAAAAAGGAGTAATAAAAAGAGACACTTTACAAGACCCCACATGTTTTCTGTACACATTTCAAGCATAACTCACATGCAACTCATTTAATATTTATCACAGTAAAAAATATTTCAAGCTAAGTAGTAAGGAAACATGAGATATTTTATCCTGAGTGCAGTTTTTCCAGAAGTTTTATAGTTTGCAAGATAATTAAGCTGGAGTGAACATATCACAGTTGTTATGCTATTCACACGTTTCTGAACTTATGTGGTTGTAGAAGTGCATAAAATTAATGCATAATGGTGTAGTTCATTTGTCCAGAGATATGTTTTTTTTTGTAGACTTTAACAAGACTGTCTAGTGTTGATTGGTAGAATGATGGGTGTTGACTTGGAAGGAAACAGTCATTGCCCAATTGAGGTAGTAGTATCCCAGCACTTACCTGAAAGGACTGAGGAAAATGATGAAAAACCTATCATGATAGCAGGTGTCTGGACCGAGATTCAAATCGAGCACCTCCAGAATACAAGTCTAGAACGTTACCACTACATCAAGCCAATATTGTGATAGGTTTCAGGTCCAAAACTACTTGAGGGATTTAATGTATTACCTAGTCTACTTGAAGCTCAAATCAAACTTAATTTATTTTTTTTAGGCACAGCTGAGTGTACACAATGCAAAACAGATCTCATTACTGACTACAACTTTCATTTGAAACATTCTCTTTTTAAATCTGGACTGCATTAGGTGAAACAGCTATACAGTTACTCTGCTGCCCAAGAAATTGCTGGACTTTATGGACCCTGAAGGATCATTACCATGTTTATAAGAACCCAGGCCTGAAACCTTTCCTCGGCCAGATAATCCAGTCCACTCGCATCTTACATTTTTAAGATCCACTTTAATATCATCCTTCCATCTATGCCCTGGTTTCCCAAGCGGCCTCTTCCTTCATGCATGCTACATGACTCACTTATCTCATTCTCCTTGTCTATTGATATGTATGTGGAAAAATAATTTGGACAGTGCTGTGTATGTCTGCAGTAAATTATCATCACTGTCTAAGCATTACTGCAAAGAGAGTGTTTGAAAAATGCATTTACTCCAAATTATAGTAACAGCTGTCAAAACTTATTTACCTTTGAAACATAATTTGTATGGATATATTAAATTTATATGTACATATGCTCACATGAAATTTCTCAGCACAAATAACTGATGCTCCAACTCTCTGTTTTTTCTGATATTGAAAGAACAATGCACTTTCTTTGCATTTCCTGTTCATAGCACTTAAAGAATTCATTTTACATAATATTCATTTCTGAAAGAATGATGTATGGATTGCATATAAAGAGAATTATGGAAATAAATTATGATCTGTTAAAATTCCACACCACTTTGGGATAAACTGGAATTTGTCATGAGATGTGTGTGTGGGAAAAGTGCCCACATGGTAGTCAAGTTAAGGTACAGTAAACAGAACACTTCATACAATTCCCAATGATAGATTTAACAACAGTCATCAATCACAAAGTTTATGCAGGACTTTCTTTGTTGTTTCATACAACAGAAACAGTGTTGCAGTTGCTGGAATCGTTCTGACTAGCGTAGGTTGCAATCCACTATAGAGGGCCTGATAGCCTAGAAAATACAAGAATATTTAAATAAAAGTCAATGAGAAGAGAGCTGAAAGTTACTCTAAACATATAAATGTTTTCTGTAATTTTTTTCTCTGTCATGTGGGCCAGGATAGCAAAATCACAAGCAACTGCCTACAAGCTGGATGGCCAGGTTTTGATTCCTGGCAGGGATTCTTGACTCACTGCAACCACAACTAGACAAACTCAGATCATATCTGGAGAATCAGTCTATATTATTTCATGATATGATGTTTAGGCATGAGGTTCCTTACCTTATAAGACCTTAGAAGACTAAGTTCTTTGGGACTTAGGATGTAAAATGCATCAAGAGGATTCCAAATATGGGCTTTGAACTTGTATGAAAATTTGATGTCTGTTACTAATTATTTGTGTGAAATTCTTACCTTCCTGCCTGAATATCTGCAGCATAATGGATAACAGGGAACCAGACAATCTTGATACCTGTATCCGAGACTTCACAACATCTGCAGGGAAGATTACAATCCAAAACACAATTCCTCCAACAGCACCAGATATCATTGTACACAGTGGACCTGCAGGAAATATGGTTTCAGTGCAAGTGAAGGTAACACCATTTCAGAGAAAATCAGTTCCTTTGGAGAAGAACAGTATACAAGTGTTTGAAAACAAAATGCTTAGGAAAATATCTGGATCCAAGAGGGATGCAATTAATGGATATTATGGATATTACATAGAAAAAATTTAATAATGATTCTTGCAGGTCACACAGTATTGTTAGGTTCACTGATTGGTTCTTTGATTATTTAGCACTAATTTTAACTGGATGGGTTATGCAGCATCAGATGGTAAGATGACTGTGTCTGCTTTTACCGGTTCTCACGGTCTCTTCGCTTGCAGATTTCTTATATTTTTTCTTCTACCCTGAAGATGGAGGCGATACGTTCCTCCGAAACGTCGGTTAACACCACATATACACGGTGCCAAATCCCAGAAGACTGCTTTCTTCATAGTCACCGCCATGAAAGCCTCAAATCTTACGATTATGAATTACTTAGATATCTAGGGTACTGCAAGGAAACTTATATACACTGGGCCACGGCAATCCTTAATTATATAAATGTCAATCCATATCTCTTTCACAGTCCCTCTGAACACTTTAATGTATTCTGTGAATATAAAATTAACCCCCCCCCCCCTCTACAGCCACACTTTCTCCACTGCTGCATCAAAATATTGCTTGGTGTGGGACATCCTTCAGGAGCTGAACATAAATCTCTCCGATTGGTTCTAGACTATCACTAATAACAACACAGTTTTATGCAAGGATCATCCCTGTAGTTCATGAACTGAAATTAAACTTGCACTCTGGACCTTGGAAGGTCTGTGTGGCAGGAATTTCTCAAAATGGGGATTAATAACCCTCCACTTGCTACAGATACGTGAAACGGTTTCTTCCGTGGGTCTGGTCTGAATGTGGTAGATTAAAATTTTTGTTCTGGAGCAGTACAATAAATATTCTCAGTTTCCACTTTTAAATAAAATAAAATGATAAGTAATCATAAAATATATATAGTTTCATACCAATTTCATCTTTTGTTTTTCCTACTGGTGTAAGCAGACCACGAGTGGCCTCATAACCACCAAAAAAGAAAAAGTATCCTGGCATTTCACGAGCTATTGTTGTTCCTAATCCTCGGAACAAGCCTTGGACTCCTTCTTGCTGGATTATCTTCTGTGTGAGTTTCCATGGGCCAATCTGTAAATAAAGTGAAAAATCGGTTATGCTGAAATCACCTATTGAAGGAAGTGAAAATCACATAACACTCATGGAGAGAGAGCTAGTGGTTAAGATTAAAACTGAAAATTTGTGGGATTTTTTTTAACTTCTGCAATATGCAGAACTATTCTTAAAAACATAACATTGGAAATGATATTTTGTTCCAGTTCCAAGCCACTACCCTTCCTCACAACCTGTTCTGCCTAAAATCATCTTAATGGCTTCCTAATATATCCTTAGTATTCCATGTTTGTTTCCCAAAATCTTTCGCCACCACATATTTGTGTTTCTTGTCTCTCTCATACTAGCTACATTCCTAGCTCATCACAGCTTCATAGATTTTAGTATCCTTACTCTTTTAAGAGGCTTTTATGAATCATGAAGTTCCTCATTATATAATACAGAGTCTCTAGCTACTTTATCCCTCTTAGGCCAAGTGTTTTCCTGAGTACTTGCTTTTCATATTCCTGTAGCTCATATTCTTTCCTCAAAATAAGATAGCATGTTTCATAACTATACAAACAAATTCGGTTTTTATATATATATAAGCACCCATGCATACGAGGTGGTACTGGAAAGTTCCCGGACTGTTATCATTAACTGCCTAGGTGAAAAAAATGAGGGGAGGCCAGGTCTCACTTCCGTAAGCCTATTCCATCAATCTGCCATGTGACACTGCGCTGCGAACATGCATTGTTTTTACACGAGTACTTTTTGACTTCATGTTTCATTTTGTCTGTGATAGATGGCAAAATCAAGCATCATGTCTGCATCAAGTTTTGTGTGAAGCTTGGTAAATCTGCTACCAACAACCTTGAAATGTCTCATGAGGCTTTTGGAGAACATTCTTTAAGCTCGACCGTGGTTTTTGAATGACGTTCATGTTTCAAGGCCAGTTGAGTGTCAGTTGAAGATGACAGACACCAGCAAAATGACAGAAAATGTTGAAAATTTTTTAGAACTTATCAATGAAGACCGTTGCTGAACAACCGGTGAGCTTGCAGACACTGCTGGGATAAGTTATGGAGTTTGCCAGGAGATCTTAACAGAAAATCTAAACATGCACCACATTGCTGCTCCATCATGACGTGCCCACCCACACATCCCTGAAAACCACAGAGTTTGTGACTAACAACGTGGTTATCATTCCCCATCTTCCGTACTAGCCAGACTTAGCCCCATGATTTCATTTGATTCCCAAATAGAAAATGAAACTGAAGGGACGATGTTTTGAAACAGTGTCTGACATCCAGGGAATTGCAAGCTGTACTCAACAGCATTAAGGAAAATTACTTCCACAGTGCTTTTGAAGTGTGTAAAAATGGTGGGATCAGTGTATATATGTTTCCAAGGAAACTATTTTGAAGGAAATGGCACTCAAAATTCAGTAAGTTAATCCAGCATTTGTTTTTTGATCTAGTCTGGGAACTTTCTGATATGCTTCGCATGTGTGTGCATGTTAATATTAAGTGTTTTGGAAAATAGCTTTAATAATAATGAATCACATAATTAGATGTTGGCTTCTAACCATGGACACTTGGGTGACTTCATATCACATGACTGGTAGCCAAGTTGCTGACATCTCTGATAGGGCACTTGGCTGGTTATGGACAAAGGAAGTTTTTTCCTTAAAAAATGGGTTCTGAATTAAAATTGTAATAAGCATTTCACATATTTGTTCTTGACCAAATATCAACATAACCTGCAGTTCTCTTTGTTCTTACACACATAAGAAGCACACTAAGTTCAATGTGTAGTATGCTTTAAAATAAGAAAAATGTTTTTCATTTCATGCATCCTGTTGTGTTATAATATATAACTTCTTTATTAAGACTGTCACAACACAACTATATCAAGATCAGTGCCTGGTTTTGGTTCTGCTACATGTTTCAGCTATATCATCAGGCAAATACATGGCTAACATATATACACCACTGAACTGCAGTATTAATAAAATTGGATACAATAATATTATGTTAAAATACTTGATGTAAAAATACAACAAACAGGTTATATAAAACAAAAGTTATAGTATAAAACAAGAATAAAATTCTTCAATTGATGCTTTACATCATTGAGTCAGTTGTTGGTTTTTATGATTTTGTTTCATTCCCAAGGAAAAATTAGAGTATTCTATATTTTGTGTATAAAAACTGTTAGTGGAGGCTCGTGATGTAGATGTAGTAATATTAATGTTAATTATTTTGTCGGTGCCTCATCTTACAAAGTATTGTCCATTCTATAGGGAACGTAAACAACGACCAGCCACTGACCTTGATGTGGTTCTGTTGTGATGGTCTTAATAAAGAAGTTATAAGAAAAATGTTATTAAGAAGTGATACCAACCAGCTGATGATGGCCACCATTGGTGATAGACTGCATCTGCACTTCTCTCATGGCTTGCAGCTGGCACTTGATGAGCTCTGTAGGGCACAGTGTGAAAGATGAAAAGAATGCAGCAAAGAAACCTGCTGAAGCATTGGCCAAGGTGCTCAAGTCTTCCACTTTCTGAAAAGTAGCAATTACCATAAGCTGGAACTGTAAGACTATATGCAAGTTCTTATTTCATTCAAGAGATCAGTGCCAGCTTAAATGTTCAACTTATTCATTGTCAAAGATGTGTAACTGTCTCTTAAGTCAGCATATTCTATTATCATCAACAAAAGCTCACATTATAGCTAAACACATTTTGTATGTCAAATTTACATAAAAACTTCACAGATCATAGAATAATCTTTGAGGAATCAAAATATATCTCAATTTTGAAGTATTATTTGACATGTTTGTTTTTCCAATTGAAACTGTTTGTATGTTCACTGTAGGTCGCGGTGCAAGGGCCGAGAAGGCCCACCCCTTATACATTCATTCATACATGTCTACCTATGACTGCTAGGCCCAAAACTTTAATGTGACATTTAATCACTCACAGTGTGTTAAGTTAATGATAGCAGTGTTGAATCTTTGAACTGACTGATTATCTGTTCATGCTATGAAGTATTAACAAACAAACAAACAGTGGTAATGGACAGGAGATGATTTTCCATTTATGAAAATTCACTGAGTAGTGTTTAGCAAAGATGCAGGAAATATTAATTTCAGCAAACAAAGTATTTTCAGTGGGGAACACCATTCCAAGTCACAATTAACTTCGCTGTGATTGGCAAATATCTGACATGGGATATGCAGCTGTTCAGTGAGAAACCTGACTGAGAATCAGCTAATTCGAAAAGAATGTATGAAGAGCTGTAGTCCAGGAGAGGCCAGCTGGTGTAGACAGGCAAGACAGACATGTAGCAACCCTGTAGCAGTATGATCCATTTTATTTTATTTACATTCATCTATTAATGTGAAGCATGAAGAAGCTTCAGGCAGGTAAAGAAGTCTTTGAAAGGCTATTGTCGGATGCAAAGAGGAAGATAAAAAATGTTCTCGCCTTCAAGATTATAGTAGCTTTAGGCCTGCAGTCTGTGATCAGATATATATAATTATTTTTTAATTAACTGTAACAAGAATTAAAAAAACAACAGTAATAATAATAATGACAACCAGTTTTGAATAACCAAATAAATATTCTGTCAACTCTAGAAACATAATACACATTTGTATTTCAAGAATATTAATAATTAAAGTGATTCCTCCTCTTAGGTTACTAACATAATGTGGCTGGGAGGTTTGACAGACATGCTAGCAGGGACATAAACTCTTGTTAGCATCAAGATGTAGGGGCCAGAAAAAAGGTAGCCCCTGGTCCTCCAGGTTATGAGAGTTGGGTGTGAGGCTAACACCTCATCTCTTAAAGCAACATGTTAAGAAACCTAACAATAGATGCCAGATAGAAAATTTAAGAAAATGGTTATAACGATGGGGAGTTATATCTTGCTACTTGGAATGTTTTCATTCATTCATTCATTTATTCACATTCCATAAAATCCTTACATGGTTTAAACAACCGAACAGATATAGAAATCGTCAAGTTGTATGAACTCATCTTGCTTATAAATCAAGCAGTTGTCAATATGTTTGCAATATAAAACAATCTGAAAAGTTTACACAGTATCACAGTAATCAATATACAATATAAAATAATGGTGATAAGTAATATGGATAATAATATTGACAACTGATCAGATAAGAAGTATTATTACTGATAAAATGAAGTTACTTCATTTTAAGTTACGTTTATTTGGAACAGGCATTCTGGAACATACAAAATGATTTATGTATATTGGAAGTGAACTGAGAGAGGCTAAAAGCAAATAACAGAGAAGAATGGGCATCTGTTATACAGCAGACCAAGGTTCTTACTGGACCATAGGGCCAAGGAGTAAGTAAAGAAGGTGATGACCAAACATAAAGAGTACTTAAAAGGAGTCAAAGTAATTCTTAACAGCAGTGTAGGTACAGTTCACAAATTAAATGAAAGGATTCTGTATTGTTGATCTGAGTTTCTCACAGCAGTGACTGTGAAGCATGTTATCTTCTGGGAGCTAGCAATGTATACTCTGCCAAATTCTACTGATATTCCTCTAAAATGTCGGGCCCTCTACTGGACTACACAGTGGTACATCCCAGAATATAGTAGTCTTCAGACTATGTATTATTTCTATGTATGGACCTCCTTTCTTGTCATCATCATCATAGCTTTCTGGCATGTTCCATATGCGGCAAACAATACAGAATTCTCAGCCACATTAGCAACAACAGCTGGAAGTGTTCCAGCATACAGTCCTTTGGTGATTCCCTCTTTCATTAGGGTTTGTCGAAAGCAGTCGACCATCCCCCGGTACAGGTTTGGAAATGTCTGCATCTTCACTTTAATAGTGTCTAAAGGCTGACCAACATATACCAGTCCCACACCACCTGAAATTATAAGTAATATGATCATTATAAAATGGACCTTAAATATCCATATACTTACAAATTTTAAAACAGTCAAGTTGCTAAGTGGCAATATGGTAAACCTGAGCACCAGTCATGATTTCACTCTTTCCTCCCACAACAATAAAAAACTGAAATATAAGAACACTGCATCATCATCCTCATTAATGTTATTCTTCTTTATAGTCTAGGGGTAACATTCCCACCTCATGACTCAAGGTACACGGATTCAAACCCGACGGAGGTTGTGGAATTTTTAAGGGTGGAAAAATTCAGGGAACAAGTCCTCCAAGAGGAACTTTAAGCCAGGTGTTCTGTTTTGTAAATTTACGGCACATAAAAGATCCTCATGTCTCTAGGAGACCTCTGAGCAAAATTAGGCATAAAGTTTCCCACCCAAGTAGTTTCCAATTCCTCCGGCAGATGGGGAAGTATTGGGGACCACTGCCAGAGAGGGGCGACCTCGCTGGCCGAACGGGCTGATAGTGAGCACCAGTACTGGAAGGGCATGGCGACTAGTAGAATAATTAAAGGGGGACGCACAATAGATCAACAAATGATCACAGTGCATGGGGAAACCCACCCCCTCCAAAATAATAATAAAAATAATAAAATATCTCTTATGCTAAATCTTGACTGACTGTTCATGGGAAACCCTGTTCCATGGGTTGAGTAATGTTCAATACACTAATAAGATATGTTTCATTAAATGCCACCACTTAATTATGCTGATCAGTATGTGGGTTTCACATTTCACATCTATCATATATGTATATAGTATGTCAAGATTTTCAGCATACCTAATGATCCTGCAGAGAAATCAATTGCTGCATCCTTTATACTACCAGAGCTTCCTTCAGGACCCATATTTCTAGTGACTCAGGATTCTGAAACAAGTGTCTTGACTAAAGTAATGACAAGTAAAAATCAAAACTATAGACCACAGTAAATGCGGGAAAACCTCCAATGGGAGGGAAGTTGAATGTGTTTCTCTGTCACTAACTGACAAAACCACTTTAACTTGCCAAAAGCATACTTTTCTAGTTACATTACTAGTGGCAAAGTTCATTCACCTTTTATCACAGGTTCACTCATATGAAAGCTTTTTTTTTAACATACTGTAAGACATAACTAAAATCGATGCCAATTAGATTTAGCATGGTGATAATGGTAATCAGATAGCACCTAGTTTTGATTCTCTCCAGGTTGAGTTATTATTATATATATATTATGTTGGGCAATGTCTCTTGTCTGAGACATATGAGTATTTGATATATACAGTGGTCTGGAAATTGGATCCACTTTCATCATCAGATGTAAGAAGGGAAATGATTCTACTTGATTGGGCCCATTAGAAATATCTATTCCCAATCATTCAACAATGAAAGAAGTTATAAGCAGAATATAAATATAAAACTAAGCAATGCAAATTATATAGAAACCACCATAAGCTGAAACTGAATTACACAAATATTATGTTGGACATTGTCCACTATCTGAGGAACTGGAAACTGGATCTCTCTCTGTCATCAGCGATCAAGAATGGCTCTTTTAATGACTCCACCTGAGCAAGATCCTTTCCTCCTTACTCATGATGATAGAAATGGTACCAGTTTGCAAACTGCTATGTATATCAAATATACTTGGTCTGACTATTGTCAATGCTACTTGGTGGTTATCTTTACAGGTTTTTCGCGGTTTTCTCAAACCCTCAAGGCAGGCATGTTTAGTACTTTATAAAAACTATGTAACTAGCTCTCATTCTCCCAAATTCATCATTCTTACCAAGCCATTTCACATTCAGCACAGTGTATCATTAAGTTGACCTGAGGAATGCATGGCAGTGATTATTCATATTGTGGTCCTCCAGTTTGTTATATCATGCAGTTTTTGGGTGGATACCGAGGTTTCAGAGGGAAAGTCTGTCTCCACATTCAGAGCTGAAATGTCACACTTCAACCCTCAAGATGGAGGCAGCATGTGCCACCTACAGGACTACACACTCCAGATATCCAGTCTTACCAGTGTTCTTAAAGACAAATAAAAAATAACAGGACTGCTTGTACCAGTTCTTACGGTCTCTTCACCTGCGGATTTCTTATATTTTTCTTTCTACCCTGAAGATGGAGGCGATACGTTCCTCCGAAACATCGGTTAACACCACATATACACGGTGCCAAATCCCAGAAGACTGCTTTCTTCATAGTCACCGCCGTGAAAACCTCAAATCTTACAAATTTCATGGTTTAAATATTTACAATCATCTGAAATTCCAAAACTATAACAAAGCATGAAAGAAATTTTTTATAACTTCCATGGAAAATGTATGCGGGAAATTCTTACTAACCTCTTAAATTTCTTCAGAGAAATGTGAGCAAATTATATACGAGTTAACCAGCTTCTTAGCAAAATAACATAACATTGCACACATGATGTCCACGACAATCTCAGCCTGAAGTGTTTAATTTCGGATCCGGTTTCATGTACTGCTTAATTTTATATTCATATATACTAGTAAAGATGCGTGATTTTCATTAAACATGGTCGACAAAAATATCTTAATTATTACGTTCCAAATAGTAGCATTTTATCGCTTTCGTATGCTGTTCTAACATACGTTATGTCAGTCATATGGGTGGGTTCAACGTGCTTAGGCATCGAGCACATTGAACTGCACAAGCGTTACGCCTAAGCTACAAGACGCTACCAATTGAAATTAATGTTTCAGTACTTACGGAAACTACTTTGTGTTTGGCAGTAACGCTTCTTCGCCTCGCCACTAAGATCACTAACGATCACTAACGTCATTTCATCATTGGTCATCTGTGATTGGTGAAGGAAAACACGTGAATCAAAGTGTCAATAGAAACACGTGGTATGAGAGTCTTTGGCGGTCTTGGCCGGTCTTGCAATTCCCCGGCCGGCTACGAGCCGGGGTGTGAGGGTAGAACGGGGTAGGAGACGTACAAGGCGTACAAGGAATGTGTAACATACTAACGCATACGACCTTGGATGTTATCAGGGGCATGAGGAAAATGTGTTAGGCATGATTGCAGTAATTGAAGCACTGATTTGCTGAGTTTAGTAATAGCGATAGGTAACAGTGGAAGTCGTCGAAGTATACAGTTCTGCCCTCAGAAACATTAATTTTCAGGTGTTAGTTGTATAACGACAGTGGGAGCAAGTTTGCATTTCGTATAGAATTTGCCCCCAACCGTAAACTAGGTTAGGTATTTGGGAAGAATTGTGTCTGTACATTTAATATGACACAATATCTCCGCGATCTTTCGGATTTTAGAAAAGAAGAAATGGATGATTTTCTTGCATCTTTTGATACTGTTTTGACAGATTGTGATGGTAAGGTGGTTGTTTATGTATTATATGTCAAACCACGTAAAATAAGCACAAACTCCACCTTGTAAGTTATTCCATGTTTTTAGTGAAGTTGTGTGTTTAACTCCACAGGTTTGTTCAAGTCATTCTTGCAATGCCCAGTATTATTAACATTTTGAAAACTTAAAGGTCTCCTATCTCTTGTATTGTGAAGGATGAGTGTAAATTTACAGTATTAAAAGAATAACCAGTTTAAAGAAAATCGGTTGTAATAGTTAATCCTCTTTCTTCCTTTGGAATTTATCAGTAAGAACCTTACCATTTTATGATGATTGAAGGCAAATGCCTAGGTAATAAAACTACAGATTTTCAAGCACTGTTGCATTATAAACAATAATTGTATAAGCTTTAAGAAATGCCAAGGTCTGTAATGTGTGGTACTTTTTCTTCATACCCCAGGACATCGGGAGCATGCGGTAGTGTAGTTCATTGAGGGGCTATGCTACAAGCTAGATGGTTGTAGGTTCAAGTCCCGATGAGGTCATTGCATTTTTTTCAGTTGACCTAATCTATCCAGCCGCACTATGGCTCATTTCTAACAGAAATGAGTACCAGGAAGTAATGAAATTTTCCTAGGGAGTGAAGCGCAGCCGGCGCATAAGGCTTGACAACCTTACAGCTGTCTTTGAATTGATTGTCTAGTTAATGTGCAACCCTCAAGGTCTCTCAACCCTATGGGCCTTCATGGCCTCTTACAGGGATAGCTTTACTTTTACTTTACCCCAGGACATCTTTATAACATGGTCCATACCCACGCAAGGTCAACTTCACCCTTGCATTTATCAAACGGTTGCTATAAGCAGTGAAAATTCCTTCGGAGTAATATAATATGATACTGATAGCATAAATATAAATTTATCTGCCTATTTATGTTGGGACCATGAAAATTGACCTTTTCATTATCCAACTATGCAAGTAGAGAACAAATGAGACAACACTTCATCAGTTACCCAACACTCTGCCATAGAAATATGGCCCTTTTCAGGGCCCACAACACCTCACTGGTTACCGCACTGCCTGACTGCTTATCTGTATACTCTTCTAACAACAATAAATATTTGTTATAGAAATTTACATGGTTGGCTCTCATGCTGCCGGAACTGACATCCCACACTATCCTGACTAAGGTTTCCTAAGTGTTTCTCCAGAAGAATGCCAGAATGATACTTTGAAGTAAGCTGACCATTGCTCTCCAGCCCTTCCTAATCCATCATTCTCATTCAATATTAAATTATCTCTGCAAATGATAATGCAGTGTTGAATTTGTGAATTAACTGACAGCAGAATTGTGGTGTGTGATATGAATACAGATATCACATAGTTTCTCGGCTTTTTTTTTGGAATCTGTATATTTGTTTGCATTATTTCAGGTGTGTTGTGGTTTGAAAATACCCCACTGGAAGGGTCAGTAGAAGTTATTAACAGACTGAAGGAACTTGGGAAGAAAGTGTTCCTTGTCACAAATAATTGTAATTCAACTGTGAATCAATATATGAACAAAATTAACACATTTGGGCTACATGTAGCAGAGGTAGGACAATTATATAGGCTAATCTTTGTGTTAGTACATGGAAGACAAGCCGGTCACGGTAGCCAAGCGGTCTAAGGCATGTACTGTCTTCGCTCACTTGGAAACCGGGATCATGGGTTTGAATCGCACTCAGGGCAGGGATGTTTATTTTGTGTGTGTGCGTTTTTCTGTGTTTGTGTACAGGCAGAGGCCTTGTGACGAGCTGATCACCCGCCCAATGAGTCCTACCAAATGTGTAAGATCTAGAAAAACCGAAGTAAACGGAGAAGTTCATGGAGGTAGGCCTAGGCCCACTGGGGCTGTAGTGCCAAGGGGGGAAAAAAACATGGAAAACAAAGGCTGTGGAAAGAACTTCATTTTGTATAATTCAGTCAGTATGAGATTATCTGGAATTAGAAATTGATAATTATAGAGCTTGATGATCCATTATTTTAGCTGTGGCAGATTTTTCTAAGGGGAGGTGGGGGCTTTGTGGTAACGATTAATTTTTAATTTGGCAACTAGGACTTGTCATAATTTTTCAATCTTTCTGTATGTGTGTGTGTGAACTTCCATGACTGCATGTGAGTATTGTAAGAAAAATATCCAGGTATTAATGTGGAAACCATACAAGAATCATTTCCTCATACTGCAGGAGGGATACTGAAGTGGGTATCACCATGACAATCTATGAGTAAATGAAACTAATATTATTGTGTTCATATTTGTTTTTATTATACATACCACTACATGTTTCAGTCAATGTAATTATCTTCAGGTGGTTTTCACAGCTGTATACTGTCATTGAATTTCTTAGTATTTTCTTTAAATTTGAATATGTATCATGTAACTGTCTTATGGTTTGTTAAAGGTTAAATGTTAAGAAGTTAAGAATTAAAATATTAAAAATTAATTGAATTGATAAAGTAGAATGTAGTCGGATGGTCTTGGTGTGCAAGTCAGTGTTATATATGCCTTTGGAGATGGCAACTATCATTTGTAAATAATATTGTGTAGCAGCAGGTCTGTAGAATTTTTAGTGATTGGATGTGCATTGCATACACAGGATGTGGTATATCTTTTGAACACTTTCTTCTCATGAATCTTATGATATTCTCTTTACTATGTATTGTTGGTTATTCCATCCATTTTCTGATTTTTTAGTATGTATATTGTATATCTAATGCACAACGTGTGGCTGCAGTCCCCAAGTTTTACCAAACATGCTTCTGCATGTCCAAAAAACCTTATAGGCTTTATTAATGACCTTATCCAGCTGCTTTTTCCATGTCAGTCCCTTGTCTAATACTAGACCAAGGTACTTGACTTTGCTGGAGAGATGAGGAACGAGCTACGCTGGGTGGTAGGACTACTTACAGGAAACTGTCACCTCAAAGACAACCTCTTCTAATTGGGACTAAGTAACAGTCCAACTTGTGAGCGGTGTCAAGAAGAAAATGAAACAGCCACACATATCCTGTGTGAATGTGAGGCCTTAGCTTATTTAAGATTGTGCCACTTGGGTCAATATTTTATGGAACCAAGTGACTATTTCAGCGTCCCCACATACAAAATCCTGCACTTCATTCAAAGCGCAGGATTGTTGAGGGGATAATCAAAAAGGGAGGCACAATAGATCACTGTGGTCACAGTGCAAGGGCCAACAAGGCCCACCCCTTATACATTCATTCATTCATATATATTGTCGCTTGTATATGTGACTATTAGATGGGCTTTGGATTGGATGATTGGATTTATTGACCACTTATACACACCACTCAGAACTATAGGCAGTTATAGCTGTATCACTGATCTATACATTTTACAGTTCACCATTACAGATACAACTAGGGTTCTCAATCTTCATTAGTCTTATCCTGGCAATCGATTTCACCATGGTAATTATACCAGTCTAGGGGCATGCAACAGCATAGTTGGTTGAGGCATTATGCTATCAGGCAGAAAGTTGTGGGTTAAAGTCCCAATGAGGTGGATTTTTTTCTTTCAAATTTACCTAACCCTTCCAGCTGCACTGTGACCCTGGGGTCAACTCAGCCTCTGACAGAGATAAGTACCAGGAATATTCATGGAGGTAAAGGGCAGAGAGTGTGTAAGGCTGACAACCTCACCGCCATCTGTGAGCCGATTGTCTAGAAAATGTGGGAACCTCAACGTCTCACAACCCAATGGGCCTTCACGGTCTGTTAGAGGGATAGCTTTAATTATACCAGTCTAACTGTAACTGCAGTATACATGAAGTCTTTCCACAGTCTTAATTCCTTTCTTGCCATCTCTTCTCCATCTTCTTTGACTACCACCTCAAGAGACTCCCTCAGTTCTATTCTCAACCAACCTTGGATCATCGCTACATAGCCTTCAGTCAGATCCAACAGAAAACACAATTTCCTTCGTTATAGCTCAACAATACATCGATTGTTGCTTGCTCATTCATTGCTGCAGGAACCTGTTTACAAAGTTGTTGCCTAGTAATGAACATTACTCTGGCTCCGCCTTTCTGGCTTTCAGGCGTCATGTCACAATGTTATATATATGTCTTTGATGACATCTGTGCTTGACCTACTTTTAGTATTTACTACCATGTTACTCAAACAATTTAATAATATATGTATAAAAAAATCAAATATTAACACATTAATATTAGATTTGAGGTTTTCACGGCGGTGACTATGAAGAAAGCAGTCTTCTGGGATGTGGCACTGTGTAGATGCAGTGTTAACTGACGTTTCGGAGGAAAGAAACTTCGGTTAACACCACATCTACACGGTGCCACATCCCAGAAGACTGCTTTCTTCACATTAATATTAGTTTCATTTACTCAGATTTCTGTGTTGATGGTCACATTAATATCCTTAATGATACACAACAGGTTGCAAACAGTAGAGATCATGCTGTAGAGTCAGAACACATACCTTGCTTCACAGAACTCCAAAGCAAGCACCTGGCTAGGAGCTTGGTCACCCAGCCAATGTAGGCAATGAAATAGATGCATCTACTACACTTGGTCTTCAGATTTAGAGTATTCTCTGGGTTTGAAGGATGCTCAGAATTATTAGACCAAAGAAAATAAGCTAAATTGCTGTGGTTGCAGAATCCAAGTGAGATAAATGGGGATAATCTGAACAATATAAGACGTGAAACCAGTAGGCATTTCAGGAATAGAAAGAGGAAATATCTGAAAGACAAAATTGATGAGCTTGCAAAGAACAGTAAGAACAAGGGACCTGTATACAGGAATATATAACTTGAGGGGTTACCAACCTAGAAGTAACTTAATGAAGGATGAGAATGCTGATCTGCTTACAGATTCCCACAACATTTTGAATAGGTGGAAGAACTACTCTCAGGTATTGGATTATTATACCAGTTCACAAGAAGGGTGATAAAACTGACTGTAGTAATTATCATGGTATATCACTGCTATCAACTTCATACAAAATGTTATCCAATATTTTTCTCTCAAGATTAAGTCCATACATAGATGAAATTATTGGGGATCATCAGTGTGGGATTAGATCTTTTGCATTCGTCGGATACTGGAGATAAAATGGGAGTACAGTGAGACAGTACTTCAGCTATTCATGGACTTCAAGAAAGCCTATGATTCAGTTAGGAAACAAGTATTGTACAATATTCTGATAAAGTTTGGGATACCCATGAAACTAGTTAGGTTGATAAAATGTGTTTAAACGAAACCTATAGTATAGTCCGTGTAGGTAAACATTTGTCTGATTAATTTCCTATCCAGAATGGTCTAAAACAAGAAGATTGTTAAAATCGTAATGGTACATGTCATTTTGGCTATTTTGTTTTCTCCATCATTATGATGTTGGTTTCGGCATTAAATTTAAATTTCAAATTCGCTTAGTAGGGGGTGGAGTCCAGCTGGGTCCACTCGGCACAACGGCCACTGGTTGGCCTGCCCTGGGTGATTATGATGATTGTGAATTTTGTGGAATGAAGATTGGCAGGGGAAACCGAAGTACTTGGAGAAAACCCGCCCCATCGCCACTTTGTCAACCACAAATCCCACTTGACCAGGCCCGGTCTCAAACCCCAGCTGCCGCATTGGGAAGCCAGCGACTAACTGCTTGCGCTGTGGTGCAGCCTTTGATTTCAGTGTTTCTTGTCATATATTGTAGATGATGGTATCTTTTGGGATTTGTTATGTTTGTGTCTGAAAGTAAATAATATGTATTGGTATAATCTAATGACAGAACAAAAGTTTAAAAAATTATAGCCAAATTTAAACATATCATAACGATTTTATCAATTAATACTAATATGAATCCGTATCAGGATAGTTCAGTAACATTTGACACATTTAAGATTACTGCCAGATGATGATCCAGATATGGATCAGAACATGTCACAGTCATTAAATAAAGACAGTGCAACAGAGGGATATTAGATTGGTTTAATTTTTATAATTTTGTTATGTTGATGCCCAAAAGAAAGCACATCATGACACACAACAGGATGCAAACAATAAAGATCACTTCACAGTACCCATTCAGTGATTCAATGAGGTGATATTGAAGAGAAATTGTAATGTGTATAGGCTATAGATTTATCATTTATGCTGTGTATCTGTGTCTGGACCGAGTTTACATGAGGAGTGTTTGTCTTTTCCACCTAAGCAGCCGTATGATTTGCAGTGGGCTCAAGGTAATCTCGCCATAGCAGAAATATGTAAATACATTCATTACAAATTACATCGTTATTAATTTATAATTTCTCTTGTTTTATAAAGAATTTATAATAAAGAGGACATTATATGTTCTTCACAGAATATTTTTATGTATGATTTATAGTTCAGGGTTTTCATTTTAAGTAATTTGTTTCTGTTTTCTTCATGTGGTGTAATATGGCATTCATTTCTTGCAGGATGAAATTATCTTCCCTTCACTAGTGGCAGCATCATATTTCAGGGAACAAAACTTCAGAAAGAAAGCATACATCCTTGCATCTTCAGCTTTCAAAGAAATTTTTGAATCTAATGGGATCATATGTAGTAGTGATGTTGGAGTAAGCATCAATTTTTTTACTCTCTCTTTCTACATTAATCTTGTTCATTGACTGTGTAAGTTTACTACTTTCCGCTTTCAATTTAAGACATAAATTGTTGTCGTTCCTCCTCTGTTTTTTTTTTCTGTGCTGATCAGGACTATTTGAATATTAATATATAATATTAGATAACACCTGTTAACAATGCAATGCTGGATTGCAATCCACAATGTCAACTTACGAATGACTGTCAGAGTCAGAGGCACTTTATGACTGGTGGTTTACCTCTAATCAGTTCATCTTGGCACAAAACCTCTCTAGGCTCACGACCAGGCTTCCCTCCCAGACTGAACCCTTAACTGTGTGTAACACCTTCTCTGACATGAACATAGGCTTGTCCCATTAATATGCTTGGCCTTTGTCAAAGATATATATTGAACATATAGCATGTTACTGAAAATTGTTCGTCAACATATGTTGCTCTAGTAGGGATGCCATGTAGGATGTGTGCAGCTGGCTCATTAAAGTCAACAATCAGATATGAGGCTTTTTCGCTGGGTATCCAGTAGTTGTGCTCCAGCACTGTCATGAAATGCCGTTGAAATATGACCCATGATTTTGATCCATCGAACTTAGTTGGCTGTGCCATGCCTATATCAGTTCTGAATTAAAAAGAATAGAAAATTTTAAAGTTTTTAAAAATTAATTAAAAAGTTATTTATTATAAAGCTGTTTGTATTCTCTGCAGGAGTTTTTTAATAATAATGATGGAAGGTAGTTTGGTGGCTCAGGTTGTTTCTGATGTGGTGTGGCTGTATATAGATGGTATAAATGTATGCGTTGCTATATATTGGATTGTTGGGGGATGTTGTCCTGGGTTGCTAGCTTCAGCAAGGGGACAGTGATCCTAAAATGATTGTATTGTTCGTGATCTCGTGTACTGTTGTGTACATTTTTAAGAGTTGTTGACTTGTGTTTTAGATGGCTTAAACTGACTTGTCCAATTGTACTTGTGTAACGGTTTATGGATGTAAATAAATTATGAATTATCCTTTCACAAGATCTGCACACAGCTCAGGCTTTGATTTCTGCTGTGTTTTCATACCATCACTGCCAGTTTCAGATCTTAGTTGATGTACTTGTGGATGTCATGTAGCTGATCCATGAGGTCCAAAGTGTGGTTGATGGTTGGTCCCTCCTTGCTGGGGCAGCATTGGGTAAAAAGGTCACAGGGCAGGTGGGCTTCTCTCCTGAACACTACCACGTCATGGTTGGCGTGATTGTGATAATTGAATGATCTAAGTGGTACACATTGCCTTGTTTTATCATTTTATGGGAACATCCCACATATCGCACTGTTTCTACAATGCTCACCATTCAACTCACTTTTCACCATCACACGCGCTAACCAATCAAATTGCCTCTGACGTTTGCATTTATACAGCGCTTGCTGCTAGCCCGCATCTACATCATTATGTGCGCTAGCCAATCAGCGCTCAGCCAATTTTCGCTCCTCCATCACACTTGTATAAAAAGGAGCAGCTCCAACCCGGCAGCATCAGTCGACGAGCAGTCTTCAAGCAGTGAACATCAGCCAGCACACTTCGTCGCCAGCGCTCGGTCTTCGGAGTCTTCGGCTCTCGGCTGCGCCAGGAATGGCCACCTCGCCTCTCCGACGGCATGCCCGACTCACTGGGCTGCCTCAGCTCGCCAGCGGTCATGCCCGACTTACTGGGCATCTGGCGTAGCTGCTGCCTCTCCACTCCAGTGACCGCACTCGACAACCAGACCTCCACCAGCAGCTGCCGCACTGCAATCAAGCAACCTCCACCATCTGCCGCACTGCGATCAAGCAACCTCCAGCAACGGCTGCACTGCGGCCAGTCAACACAACACACCGCAACCAGCATCTCTCTCCTACTGGCATACGTAGCGCTACTTCACCAGCCAAACATCCCAGCAGCCAACAGTCCTTTTCAGGACCTACAAACTTTTCCAAAGAAGTGGGTTGTCATCGGAGTAAAGACAAAAACCCCCCACAGTTTATTTTGTGTGTTTGTTTTGTTTGTCTCTTTGCTAGTGCCTACTTTATAATTGCCATTTGACTATTGGATAAGCATGTAAATAAATAGAGAATGTAATGTAATTACAATAGACCATCAGTATAAAGTGGGTTTTGGAAAGCAGCTTCATTATCCACGTTATAAATAAAATTGATGTGTCTAATTTTGGAATCCCTGTTTACATGTATACATTATTTATGTAGTGACTAAAATGTGTACATGAAATTTAAGGTATATTTCAGGCCATGTAGGTAATTGGAATGCTTATTAAATTTTGGTTTTTCAGAAAAGTAATCCCAAGATTAGGGAAATTAGAAACATACATCCTGTTAATGGTGGAAAGAGATCATTTTGTTTTAAAGTACATATGCAGTAGAAGTTCTTGAATAAATGTTATTAATATACTATTGAACTTTTCTCATATATTTGGCTTGTTTCTCATTTCTCACATGATATTTATTTCCTGTTGTTCTCCAAATAGTTCAACATTTATTAGTCATGACAAATTCTAACTTGGTTGCTTCACATTATTCAAACATAAATGCATATATTTTGAATAATGTAACCAAACAGATTCTTGTAATCATAAATCTTTAGATTTGTACTCAGGAAATACTGTGTTCAAATCCTGGCCAGGCTGCTTCCCAGCTTGATATATTTTATAGGTTTTCTCTGTCTCTCCTTGCAGATAAGAAAATCAGTTTAAAATTAATAGTAGCAAGTCATATCTGCAAGAAAGTAACATTCATAAGAGTGAAAGAATTAATGTAAAAGCAGTGGCACTAGTGATACTTAGTGAATTCAAATCTGCACATTTGATTTTGTAATTGGGACATCAGGTGATAATGAAGCAATTTACTTGAATGTTTGTACAGCCTGACCATGCTGTGAAAACCATACGAGATCTTGCAAATGAGCTGCAAGATTTGGATGAAGAAGTGGGAGCTGTAGTCATAGATTTTGATATGAACATCAACTTCATCAAGATGATGAAAGCAGTGTTTCATCTCAAGAATCCAGATTGTCTGTTTGTTGCTGGAGGCGTAGATGTACGTGTACCTTCTCAGAGTGGACTCAGTATTTTAGGTGAGTACATATGCCTGTTCAGAATGATGTGTTGTAGTTGAGCGTCATGCTGCCATCAGTATTCTAGGTAAGTCTTACATCTCAGGAATTTAGAGTGTCCTTTTGATGCTAAAAGAATCTATACCTACTACACCTGTTCAATATGCTATCAGTAATATAGGCAAGTATTAAGGTGCTGTCATTATTCTAGATGAGGTGTACATTTCAGGAGCCCATATTGTCTCTTTGCTGATAGAGGTACATATAGATCTACCTGTTTAGAATGATGCCATGCTAAGTGGGTCTTTCGCACCATGGCATGGCACTCCATCAGGCAGTGGATAGAGGAGACAACCTCTAGGTATGGAAGGTAACTACAAATATTTGAATAAGCGTATGCAGACAGTGAGCAAGCGATGGTCCTCCAGCTTGAGTGTTGGACATGATGCTAATATCTGTCACCACAAGAAAAACAGCTTGTTATGAAATATTACACAGGGCCTCTGACTTGGATGGTTTCTGTGGAGTGAACTAAGCAAAGGAATGTGGACATGACATTTGGCACATGGAGTGTAAGGAGCTTCCATAAGACAGGTTCACTTAAAACAGTTGTTAGAGAAATAGGTAAGTATGAGTTTATAAGAGACATCTTGAGCTGTTACACTTCTTACTACATGAATGAGTAGCAAGTAGCAAGGTCCATCAAGTGCAATAAGTTTAGTATAAAAGATTGCCTCAACATGTTTTGGTCACATCTGGCCATCATCAGAAGGCATAGCCAAGGCTACAAAGAAATACTTGATATGTTTTCTGAATTGGCAGTTCTGTATAACCTTAGCAGTCTGTGGACTTAAAACCTAACAGTCGTCTTCAGAGAAGAAGTAATTGGAGTACATAGAAAACAACATAATGAGGATCTTCATAATTTGCTCTTTTGTCACTAAATATTACTAGGGCGAACAAATCGAGGAGAACGAGATAGGTCATGCAGGGGAGAGATGAGAGAACTACAAAAAATTTTAGTTGAAAAACATGGAAGTGAAGTCCAGTCCATGTCATTTTGGTTCTGATGATACCTCACATCTGACAACCTTGTAGTGCTTTCTGGGTGGTCAACAACAACTTCTTATTGCATAAAAGCATTTGTGTAATTTGGTAGTAAAAAGTGTTATTGATCAAAAAAATGGGAACCTCATACTCCTCCTAAGGTTTACAACACTCTATATAAAAAAGAATCAGAGGAATAAAAATAACCCATGTTAAAGATACAGATACAATTAATTAATTAATTGGATTCTGGTCTGTTATGTTGACAGGTCCTGGATGTTTTATCTCACCTATTGAGGAGGTGTCTGGTCGCAAGGCTCTGGTGACAGGGAAACCTAGTGTGTTAGTCAAAGAGTTTATCAGCAAGATACATCCTATCAAACCTGAGAGAACACTTATGATAGGAGATATGTAAGTTAAAGTTGCTTAATAATAACAGAATTATTAACTGTTATTTTTTTCATATATTTGAGGTCTATAATGGGAATCATCTTTTTACCAACTCAGATAAATTAAATGCAGTGTCTATCCAACATCCAATACGAACTTCATTCTTTTAATGCTGACAGCCTACTTCAGAGTGCCTTGATAAAATATAAGGGTTGTCTTGTTTTCTGACACCAAATGTATTTAATAGTATACAAACAAAAATAATTATTATAGTAGCCCCATTGTCTAAGGCATATTATGGTATTGGACTGCTCAAGTACTGGTACTGCAATTTAAAATCATGCAATGGGCATGAATATACGTCGTGTGTTCTTTGTATCATGGTAGTCTGTGTAGAGGCCTTTCAACGGATCCATCCACAGTTCACACAGATGTACGAAATGTCTAAATGATCCATTATTTTATACAGTAAACCCTCTTTATAACAGACTAATAGGGGAGGTAGGATGTTTGTTATCACTGTTATAACAGAGTGAAGGGATATTCACGGAAGTGCACCATAGGATACATGCAATAAATGTACAAACACACAGTGTCCTTACATAAGTGTTTTTGTATTGGGGCTATTTTTTTTATTTGAAATAGTATTCTAGCTACAAAACCTTAGTGTCTCATCAGCATCGTCATCACTCATTGAGCCGAGCCCATCTTGAGAAGCTGCCACTCAAGAACTTCCCAGGATTTTATGAAACCCGAAGGCTCATTACCATGTTCACAGCAACCCTCTGCTGGTTCTTATCCTGAGCCAAATCAATCCAATCCATACCATCCCATCCTATCTCTCTAAAATCCATTTTATTATTGTCCACCCACCTATGTCTCAGTCTTCCAAATGGTCTCTTTCCTTCTGGCTTTCCCACCAATATCCTATATGCATTCCTCTTCGCCCCCATTCGTGCTACATGCCCTGTCAATCTCATCTCCTTGCCTTGATCATTCTAATTATGCAAGTTATGAAGCTCCTTATTACACAGTTTTCTCCAACTTCATGTGACTTCATCTCTCTTTGGTCTAAATATTATCCTCAACACCCTGTTCTCAAACACCTTCAGACTATGGAGAAAGTCATCTTCTGGGTTTTGGCGCCGTGTATTCTTCGTTTTGGCCGACGTTTCGGAGGAACGTATCGCCTCCATCTTCATAGCAGGTGAATGGCTTGTGAATGCAGAGAGCAGTAGCGTAATGCAGAAGACGACTTTCTCCATAGTCATCGCCGTGAAAACCTCAAAACTTACACCTTCAGTCAATGTTCGTCCCGTAATATCAGAGACCAAGTTTCACACCCATACAGAACCACAGGCAAAATTATAATTTTTATGTTTTTGGACAACAGAGTTGAAGACAAAGTGTTCTGGACTGAATGGTAGCAAGCATTACCTAAATTTAATTTCATCTTAATTCCGCCTGAATAAGAATTTGTTTTGTTATGGTCATTCCCAAATATATGAACTGTGCCACATTTTTTAAACATCTCTTAGTTATCTTTATTCTGTGATTTTGCCCTGCATTTGAGTGATGAAACAGCAACATATGCATAGTTTTCTCTGTGTTTACCCTAGACCAGCCTCCTTAGTAGCTTCAATTAAAGTCTGTATGTTTCTCTTTATGGTATCTATATTATCGCCCAGTAGATTCACATCATCTGCACAGACCAACAGCTGATGTATCCCATTTAATTTCAGTCCCACCTAGTTTTCACGGACCTTCCTAATGGCATATTCTAAAGCAAAGTTGAAAAGGAGTGGCGATGAAGCATCTCCTTGTTTTAGACCATTCTGGATAGGAAATTTATCAGACAAATGTTTACCTACACGGACTTTACTATACGTTTCGTTTAAACACATTTTAATCAGCTTAACTAGTTTCATGGGTACACCAAACTCTATCAGAATATTGTACAACTGAATCATAGGCTTTCTTGAAGTCCATGAATAGCTGAAGTACTGTCTCACTGTACTCCCATTTTTTCTCTAGTATCTGACGAGTGGAAAAGATCTGATCAGCAGTTGATCTGTTACATTGAAACCAACACTGATGATCCCCAATAATTTCATCTATGTATGGACTTAACCATGAGAGAAAAATATTGAATAACATTTTGTATGAAGTTGATAGCAGTGATATTCCCCAGTATCTACTAAAGTCAGTTTTATCACTCTTCTTGTGAAGTGGTACAATAACAGACTTGTTCCATTGATCAGGCAATTTTTCCTTATTCCAAATAGAATTAAGTAGCTTATTGATCTTACAACATAATATTTAACCTCCTATTTGAATAAGTTTTGCCAGAATTTGATCACTCCCTGATGATTTATACCTTTTCAATTTTTCAGTACCAGTTTAAACCTCAAAAGAGCTAGGATCAGGTACTAATGGCTCAGCTGTATGTATTTTATCTGTATAACATCACTGACACTATGTATATTCAATAACTGAGAGAAATAATTCTTCCACCTATTCAAAATGTTCATAATTCATAACCTATTTACGTCCACAAACTGATAAACAAGTACAATTGAACAAGTCAGTTTAAACAAGTCAACAACTCTTAAAAATGTACAAAATGATACGCAAGACTAAGAACAATACATAGGATCATTGTCCCCCTGCTGAATCTAGCAACCCAGGATGACATCCCCCAACAATCCAATATATACGTAAAGCAACACATACACTTATACCATCTATATACAGCCACACCACATCAGAACCAACCTGAGCCACCAAACTACCTTCCATCATTGTTACTAAAAACTCCTGCAGACAATAAAAAGAGTTTTGTAATAAATCACTTTTTAATTTATTTTTAAAACTTTAAATTTTCTATTCTTTTCAGTTCAGGAGGCAAGCTATATTTTAATTCCCTTGTTAATTGCACTTATTTTGCAACTAACCGTGTTGCGTGTTTGTATATACAAATCCTCTTTTCCTTTAGTGTTATACTTGTGAATGTCAGAATAATGAATTGTGTAGATCTTGTTCTTTTGTAAAAGCATAAGATCTCATATACAGAGTGTCCCAGGAGGAATGTGCCAGACTTCGGGAGGGTGTTCCTTATGTTAAAGTATGCCGATATAACCCAAAACACCTATGTCCAAAGTTGAACAGTTATGGAGATAATGGCCTGAGAAAAGTGTGGTCTTCTGGCAGGTCCACGCACTGTACTTGTCAGCTTACAAGTCTTATCGATGTTTGTCCTTGAGTGTGATGATGATGGCCCTCACTAGCCGCATACACTCGCATACCAGAATGCGCAGTCAGCCATGTTACATCAGTCCTTGCCATTCATGTGTCATGTACAACGACAACTATGACATGGCGTGCGAGTTCTTTTGTAGTTCAATTTAAAGGCTTCATGTCACTCACAAGTTAGTTTGATGTTACGTACATTATTAACATTACAGAAACCACATATTCCTGCCAGTTTTAATATGTATTTGATAATCAACAAGTGTGTAACACCTGTCAAAGTTTCACACTTCTCTGGCCATTATCTCCGTAACCATTCAACTTTGGACATAGGTTATATCGGCATACTTTAACATAAGGAAGACCCTCCCAAAGTCTGGCACATTCTGTATGTGTCCATCGCGTATAGACATCTGTAACACAGACTACTGCGACTTAAGTGCAGTGACAAGATAGCGCCACCTGACCTGAGCGTTTATCAGTGCTAATGACTCATTCTACTATCAGCAGTTACAGCAGCAATCTGCAAGGAATTTTGGGTGTGGTCAGCTGCATAGCAAAGTTTCCTCCTTCCTTGAAAGCAGTGTATAAGTTCCTCTATGATAATATCCATCCATCCATCCATCCATCCCTGTTTCTCCAACTTGGGGCATAGGGCATCCGTGAAATGCTTCGTGTCACTTAAGTTTCTTAGTTTTATACAGCAGATAGGACTCCTTGGATGGGGGATGATCCTGATGCAAGGCCACTACCTGTAAAGTACAATAGAAACACAGAATAAACAAAGACAAACAGCCATGCTTCGAGTGGGATTCAAAAACACGGTCCCAGCTTTGAAGCAGGCAAAGACATTTTGTGCCTTAGACCGCGCAGCCACCGTGATCGGCCTGTGATTGTATGGTGGCAGCTTATTTTGTACACTTCAGCGGTGAAACCTAAAATATTTAAGTTGGAATACAATTTTCAACCTATCGTTGGAAACCTTTCACATTTCTCAACATTTTAAATATTTTATAGCATTTCTACACATTATAATTTGATATACGATATACCCTTATATTTGTCTTTTATCTTATTTATGTATTTGCTACTTTATTATAACATCAACTTGAGGCAAGAGTTTTATACATAACACGACACGTTGCACTGATAAGAATCCATATCGGTATTTCAGTGACTGCGTATTTCTGTGTACAACTGTCTGATGGTGGGCTTATGTGTCCAAAACATGTAGCAGTATAAGATCAAAAATTAAACTGAATATTTGTTGTGTTGACGGTGACATAATTCCTATATATATAAAGAAGTTATTGTTAAAATCTTAAATTCACCAGACTTCTACAGAACACCCTGTTTTTCACTCCTTTAATGAGCCTTAGACCTATTTCTTTGTAATTTAAAACTGTATTGCTGTTACTTACTCCTCCCCGCTAAAAATGATACCAGATTTCAGTATAGATTCAAATTTAGTAAAATAAACATTTCTTATTACTGGTAAACTTAGTGAGTCTCATATGGGTCTAATCAAATAAAGAGCTTTGTTTAATTTATGGCAAAGCTATAGTATATAAGTGTCCCAGCTTATGTTATCTGTGATATAAATACCTAAAAATTTTAAATTTGATGAGTAAGTTATTTCTTTATTCTTTAGATACGGAATGGGTCCATGAGTTAAACTAGATCCTCTTGCCTGTAATAGTACTGCTTTAGTCGTCTTTTCAGTTTTTATATATATAGATTATTTGTTAGGAACCAGTTTTCTAATTGTTTCATGACTTTTGCTGGTTTTTCTTTAAACAATGGGAGGTTTACTCAGTGAGTAACATATTTGTGTCATCTGTGAATATCACCACCGTAGCATCTTAAACAGCTTGGAGCAAATGTTGAATCTGCAAGCAGATCACCATTCTCATCCTTCACTAAGTTACTTCTAGGTTGGTAACCCCGCTTGAAGTCATTTATACCGCTATACAGGTCTTTAATGTTCTTGTTCGTACTGTTCATTGCAAGCTCATCAATTTTGTCTTTCAGATATTCCCTCTTTTTATTCCTGAAATGCCTGCTGGTTTCATGTCTTGCATTGTTCAGATTATCCTCGTTTATTTCGCTTGGATCCTGTAACCACTGCAGTTTGGCTTGTTTCCTTTAGTCTGATGATTTTGAGCATACTTCATCAAACCATGGCTTATGCTTCTTCAGTTCATAATAACCTAGACCAGTGGTTCTCAAACTGTGGGGCGCAACCCCCAGGCGGGAGGGCGAAAGGCTTGAAAGGGGGGCGCAGCATACTTTCCTACAGATAAAAATTAAAACTGCCCTAAATCAATTAGAAAAGTAACAAAAAATAAAAATACATATAGAAAAACTTTTGATGAGTACAGGCTTTAATTATCATGAATTTCAAAATAACTAATAATTATTCTCTTTACCGGCAATTATAAAATGCCTATGCCAGGGACAGTGTTGATAGTTCGGCAGCAGCAGCAGCATCCTCTGAAATCCTCTGAAGTGTAGACTTTTTAAAATGCTGCATGAGGAAATGGGTGCCAAACACACTGCTCTGTTGTTTTTTAGTGATGCTTGATGGCTTTCAAGAGGCAACGTATTAAAGAGAATATTTAAGCTGAGGCATGAGGTGTTCTGTTTTTTAAATGGGGAAAATCACTCACTGGCAGACAGTTTCAGCAACAAGGATTTCTTATTGAAAATGGCTTACCTCACAAATATATTTGAGAAACTAAATATCCTCAGCACTTCACTTCAAGGGAATGAGGCAACTGTACTTTCTTGGAATGACAAAGTGAAGACATTCATGAGAAAATTAGAGCTCTGGAGAAACAGTATGGAAAGTGACATGCTAGACATGTTCCCTACTCTGGTGTCAATGGTACAAGACACTGATAATCCAGTACTTCCAATGGACATAAAAAGCTGACTACTTGATCATCTCATAATGTTGAAAGTTCATTTCGAAAAATACTTTTGCAGTGATTTTGATAAATTTAATTGGATTAAAAATCCATTTGAAAATGCTCTTGGGCCATCATCTCTGAAGGTAAATGAGCAAGAACAACTCATCAATCTCACTAGTGATACCTCATTAAAAAGTAAATTTAAGGAATTGTCTTTGTTGGAGTTCTGGATACATATTGGCAAGGAATTCTCAACTTTGAGCCAAAAGGCATTGAAGATCCTGATCTTCAGTGCCTTTCGCAACAACTTTCTTATGCAAGACAGGCTTTTCTGATTTGGCAGCTATAAAGTCGAAGTATCGTTCAAGGCTATATATTGCTATAGAAATTAGAGTGGCCATTTCTGATATTACACCACGTTTTGATAAACTTTATTCTCAAAAGCAGGCTCATCCATCACACTGAACTTTGACATTTAAATGTTTGATTTTCTTTGCAGAAAAAATTAAATACTTGTTAGTTAAGTATTGTTTCATTTCAATACATATTTTGGTTAATTGCAAGTGTTAAAAGTAATTGTTATTGTAGGCCTAATATTGTGATACTTTAATTTTGAGTAAGAAAACTGCTAAATAATATGTAGAAAAACACAAAATAAACTGAATAAAACGTCAAACATACCATGACTTCTATTTTGATAAAAAAAACAGGCTGGGGGCCTGAGAGTATTTTCTCTTGTCAGGAGGGGCTCAGATGTAAAAAGTTTGAGATCCACTGACCTAGACTGTTTTAGGCAGACATTTTTATATTCGCTCTAATAGTTTCTCAAGCTTTATTAACATGCACCTCAGTATCTAAGTCCTTAGTTGTCTCAACATCTCTAAGAATTCACAGGTGTACACAGCCAGATTTTGTCCATTATATCTGAAATCTGTTATATTCAGGTCACTTATAAGAATGTGTAAAGTATTTCTATATCGTAAAATGCCATAGGGCCTAATCTGTGAAAGCTGAAGAACCAAGAGGAATAATTTGTCCTTGTATGCTAGGAAATATTTGTAGTCTAGATTAGATCTGTAAGTAGAATTTAAGACTATGCTGGGCATGATGAACCATTGACATTGATTAATATTTTGACTGGAACAAGTGATGGCAGGGTTTGTTTGTCATACCGTCAGGAATTGTTTTATAATTCAGTAGTTGCAGAAAATAGATTTTTGTTATTACTTTTTTGCACACTGAACAAGAAGTACGGTTACATATAGAAAGACAGCTACAGTGAAATACATTGTATTCTGTTCTCAGTGACACTTATTGCCCCTTATTTTGATCGGAGAAATCTATAAAATCAGATTTAAGACTCTGTCTCATGTAATAGGCGTGCAGTTTTTGTCACACTCAAAACTAACACGCAAGCCAACGACTGAAGAAATGTCAAAAAATGTTTGGCAAAGATGTCCTGTTAAGTCTATAATGTGTTACTGCAGTACCAAGGATGGCACCAGTTTATATTGACATGTGGCTTTTGGCATAATTTTAGTACCAGAAAAAGAAAAATATTGTCATCCCTGATCTGTGCATCTCTTCATCAGCTGTTGTATGCACAGAATGGGGGAATGAGCATGTTGGCTCAAATAGTAATGCTTCTGACTTGTATTCAGAAGGTGGTTGGCTAAAATCTGGGTCAGGATCCTGATTATCCTGACTGAGGTTTGTCATAATTTTCCTCAATCCCTCTAAACACACATGGGGAAAATGCCTTAAAATTAGCCTACAGCCGATACCTTACGTATCCTTTCCAAGCCATTATTCGCTGTCATCCAGTCATTTGTTGCTATGAGTTACTAACTTGGTGGTTAAATAATTAACAAAAAAAAATGATTGTGTGTGGTGTGTCTTGTAGGATCTCCACAGATATGCAGCTGGGTACAAACTGTGGATTCCAGAAACTACTGGTACTTTCTGGAGGAACAAAGTTTGAAGATTTGAAGGAAGACAACACTAACTTGCCACATTATTATCTTAAAACTCTGGGAGATCTTTTGCCTCTCCTTCCAATCATATAAAATGACCTAATGTCACATCTTCTTCATCTATGTCTTTACAGGCAAGTAGCATATTAAATCATTGCTTGGTTGAACAACATTAATAGGTAAAACATGTTTTGTTTCTCAATTTTAGAGTTGTGTACAAATGAATGTTTTTTAAACAGTCACTGCATTTAAATAACAATTCAAGCTTGCGGTGAAGTGACTGCTGTCAAAAGATTGGTACAAGAATTTTTGACTGTGTTGATTTGTGTAGCAATAGTGCTCCTTTCTTTCATGTAGAATGTACCCACTTTTAATTGTTTGTAACTTACTGGTTGTCCTGATTGAATTTTATTTTATATTTTTCCTTATTTGCTGAAAGTACTTTTAAATGGACATCTTTCCAAGTCCTAAAATACCAGGCAGGTCAGTGCAGCATTTTTGCTTCTGCATCAAGGAGAACCTCTTTCAAAGCTCAGCCAGTATTTCTGCTGCCCTGGCAATGGCTTTACATGATTTTCTTTATATTCTCCAGCCAAGTGCCTGATCTCAACCTTGAAACAGACAACAGCCACTTCCTTCAATACACATACATACTCAGCATATTCTTACATAACCAGTTTTTCCAGCTCTGATGACACTTTGAATTTCACAGTTGATAAAACGTCATTATTTAAACCGAACATATAAACAGAAAAGATACTTTACAGTTTGAAGATTAAATACTTGTACTGAATAATTTACTGCATAATTTATTGCTCAGAGCTGGAACAGCTGTCACTAAAGTGACTGATTCAATGCTGGTTGGCTGCAGTTCACATCCTGGTAAGGGCATGGTTTCTCCTTCCACAACTATGTCTGGACCAGGTCTGAGGCCCACCAAGCATCCTGTCCACTGGATACTAGAGGCTGTTTCTGCGGGAGTAAAATGGCTGTAGCATGTAGCTCAGCCACCTCTTCAGTACCGAGCTGAGATTAATATTGTGTGGAGCTTTATTTCCAAGAATATCTATACATTTTGATGATGTGTTGCCTAAGCACAGTCAAACTTGTGTTATTTTATTGCATAAATAGAGGAGAAAAGCTTGAGTGTTTTTAAGACTGGTTAACAAATTGTAGTCAGTATTACAGTGTGTGCCTTGAACTGCCATCATTGGCAGTGAATATGTTAGTTAAACCCTATTAATGTGATATATTCTTGGTTATCCAATTCTGGTATCAGGTACATATAATCAAAACGGTTTTTTCACTTAATTTTTTTAAATACAATGATATGTTACATCTGTGATTTTAAGTACTGCACCTAGTCTTGTTAGAAGTGTTATTTTATATGCACAATTTACTAAATATCAATCTTAATATTGATACCCCTAGCATATCTCATGCAGTGCATTTAGAAAAGTTGTATGGTCCAGCCAGTATTAAGAGTGGACTAGAGATTGTCACTCCTAATGGTTCCATTCACTGAACCCAGGGTTGTAGTTTCTGTTTTTCCCCATGAAGGGAATATTATATAATTTTATATTGGCGTTTTAGATATAGACAATGTATTATGGTAGAATTATTTACAATGATGAATTTGAATATATGACAAATAAGTTATAAGTTAAGGTCTGATGAGAGCCTGCAAGAAGAATTTTTTTATTTTAATTATGTTACTTTAAAATCATTAATTGCTTTGGTGCAATTAAAACAACAATAAAGGTATCACCCAGTAGTGATATTTTACCCTCTACCTCATTATTTCTTGAGATTGAACCTCTCCATATGAACTCTGTGTGTTATTTGTTTACTCATTGCCAGTCTTCCCCTAACCTTTGCCACCAGCAGGTAGTGGTCAGTATCACAACCTGCTGCCCTGAATGATCAGACATCAAGTATACTTGAATGCCGTCTCCTATCTATCAAAATATAGTCAATTTGATTGCACGTCTTCCCATCAGGAGATGTTCAAGTAAATTTATTAATGTTACGATGTGGGAACATTGTAATTTTGACAATAAGATTTTGGGATGTGGCAAAGTTTACTACTCTAACCCCATTATCATTAATAATTTCGCGCAAACTCTCATTCCCAGCTGTTGGTTTGAAAGTGTCTTCCCTACCTGCTTCGATATTGAAATCTCCTAACAAAATTTTCATGTGGTACTTCACGGCTTTTGCTATGATGTTATGTGGCGCCATGTAGATATTGTGTAAACCGAACGTATCACCTCCATCCTCAGGGCAGAAGAATCCGCAAGCGAGGAACCAGCGTGGGCAAGTGGCTGCAGACACAGTATCTACACGGTGCCACATCCCAGAAGACGGCACTCTTTATCAAATATATGTTCTAGTTCTTCATAGAACATGTCCTTTATATCATCAATTTTGTCTTCTGTTGGGGCATGAATGATGATATCACACCAGCGACCTCTTAGTGTTATGTATGACATCCTATCACTAATGAACTCTACCCTCTTAACTGCTGATATCATTCTCTTTTATATTAAAAACCCTGTACCTAATTCATGATTCTCATTCCCCTTTCCAGAGAAAAAATGTATATTCGCCTTCTGGTTTGTCTGATAACGTTTGCAATTCAGAATGGTCTAAAATAAGTGGACATTTTATCACAATTGCTTTTCAACTTGCTTTGAAATATGCCTTAGGAAGGTCCATGTAAACTTGGTGGGACTGAAACTAAATGGGTCACATCAGCTACTGATCTATGCTGTTGGTGTGAATATATTGAGAAGCTGTAATTGAGGCTAGTAAGGAAGTTGGGCTAGAAGTAAGCACAGAGATGACTAAATATATGTAAATGTCTCGTGACAAGAGTAGAGGACAAGATCATAACATTAAGATGGCTAATAGAGTCTTTTAAAACAGTGCAAAGTTCAGGAGAGATCAGAATGTGATTTATGAGGAAATTGAATATTGGTAATGCTTGATACCATTCATTTCACAACATTTTGTCTTTTGTCTAAAAACATAACAGTTAAAATATACCAAACTGTAATTTTGCCTATAGTTTAGTATGAGTGTGAAACATGGCCTCTGATATCAAGGGAAGAATATGGACGGAGAGTGTTTGAGAACAGGGTGCTGAGGAGCATATTTAGACTGAAGAGGGATGAAATAATAGGAGATTGCAGGAAACTGCATAGTAACTAGTTTCATATTTACATTTATTTTCACTTCGCAGATCCAATCATCTCCCCGTAGGGTTGGATACAAAACATGTCACATATTTCAGATTCATGATGACTACACATCATTCGTCCTTTGTCCAATAAAATATATAATCAGGCCTCTCACAGATAGTTCCAGTTGTCAGGACAACACACATGGGTTGTGGAAAAACCACTATCAAATTCATGCCTTTCCATTCCACACACACTGGCAAGTAGTATCATTAAAACAGTTACATTATAAAATATTAAAATTCATAACAAAAACAGACATCATACATACTACTACACTTACAACAAGCAAGTCTCAATTATATATAATTCACACACACAGACCATTTATTAACTCTTAACTTTTGAGCCCCTTGCATGCTTGACAAATTCATCAATACGTTACTTTGCAAATCATTTCATAAAAAACCTACATTGCTTTCTATCATTTTTAAAACCGTGATATTTGACAGCAGAGTGTTAAATAGCTTGATGCCTGAATAATACACCCCTCTGTGATAGAATGATAAATGTGTTGAAAGTATGTGAAAGTGGTCATTCCTCCTGGTACCAATCACATATACAGAGTTATTGGTTTGAAACTTATCCAAATTATTAGCAACAAATGTCATCAATGAAAGCAAATATACACATGGGATTGGTAGTATGTCAAGCTTTTTAAATAGATCTCTACATGTATGAGTTGTATAACTTGTACTCTTTGCCAAAATGATCAAAGGAAGGAAGATGAGATGGGTAAGGTAAGGGCATGTGGCACACATAGAAAGATGAGAAATGCATACAGGGTTTTTATGGGGAAGTCGGAATGAAATAGATCACTGGGAAGACATAGACGTAGGTAGAAGGATAATTTAAAATTGATTTTAGAGGAATAGAGTGAGGTGGTGTGGACTGGTGTCATCTTGTTCAAGATATAGATTAGAGACAGGTCCTTGTGAGCACAGTAATCAATCTATAGGGTCCATAATACTTTGGTGGCTGAGTGACTGGTGTTTTATCAAGAAGGAATCGGATTCATGGAGTTTAGTTATTTGGGTGGTGCCGAAGTTGGGATTGTGAGCAAATTTTATTACCGGCTGAGCTATCGTTATACAAGCATCGNTATAATGATAAAAGGAAGGAAGATGAGATGGGTAAGGTAAGGGCATGTGGCATACATAGAAGAGATGAGAAAGGCATACAGGGTTTTTATGGGGAAGTTTGAACGAAATAGACCACTGGGAAGACATAGACGTAGGTAGAAGGATAATTTTAAAATTGATTTTAGAGGAATAGAGTGAGGTGGTGTGGACTGGTGTCATCTTGTTCAAGATAAAGATTAGAGACAGGCCCTTGTGAGCACAGTACTCAATCTATAGGGTCCATAATACTTTGGTGGCTGAGTGACTGGTGTTTTATCAAGAAGGAATCGGATTCATGGAGTTTAGTTATTTGGGTGGTGCCGAAGTTGGGATTGTGAGCAAATTTTATTACCGGCTGAGCTATCGTTATACAAGCATCGCAGGCTTGTTATTCTACAAATCAACGCTATTACCGATTCCCATATACAGATGGCAGGATATTATTTAGCCATTGCTATGAAATACATATCTGTTTATGTTAGTCGATGCCAGTCGATGCTAGTAGCGCTAGTAGTTAGTACGCTGTAATCGCTGTCATCCTTGAGTGCTTTGAAGTGGTGAAAGAGATGGTGAGGAATAAAGAAAATTTATGTATCGTATTTCATAGTAGACATCATATTGTATATTGTCTATAATTTTGTTTAAACATGTAAAGTACTTGTTCATATTTATATTTATTTCACAGTCTGCGCACAAGACATTTAGAATCAAGCGGAAACTGGCGAAGAAATTGAAGCAAAATAGGCCGATTCCCCAGTGGGTCAGAATGCGGACGGGTAATACGATTAGGTGAGTTCTGAGCCCAGTATAGGAAATTTGCAATAAAATAATTGTTGGGAAGCGCATAAGTTTTACTTATGCATGATACGGGGAAAATAATGGCCCTTGTGTTTTTGTTATGCTTGCATATTGTTACTGACCCCTTAGCCAAAATATTAAGTGACGACACGTGAAGATTTCGTGTGTCGTAGGCACCGTCACTCGTGAGAGAACGAAATTGTGAGCACATTGGAGTAACTTATCATTTGTGTAAAAATACGTTTCTCGAAAACATTCGTACCCAGCCATCGAAGTACACGGTGGCGTAAGACGCGCACATTTCTGTTCACATAGAGTATTTTCTCGAAGATTATGGAACTTGAATAACCAGTTCATATATATATATATATATATATGGATGTAACCTTTATTGTGTAATGCTGAAGTTCTCGATCTGACTTGACAGTGTTGGCCATCTACATCAGTTAATTCCCATTTTCAAGGACAATTCGTGTAACTTTTAGTTGTCGATAAGGTAAAGTTGGCCCCGTGGTTAACTAAGTAAGCACCATGCCATGAAGACATGACCGTGTAAAGGTAAATATGACCTTAACGTAAATGTCCATTTCAGTTCTGTTTAACCCCTCTTGTTGGCCTAACATGGCTTTCTGGAGCATGTTTATAAATGGGTACCACATCCAGTGTGTGATGTAACCATTACTGAAATTATAATTATGTGGACGTGTCAGTGACTTCCACAAGATCAGGTTTGTGAAAGTTGGTGATTGACAAAATGTGCTGGGTGTATAAATCATTCCATATGAATATGGTAATGTTGTATGCTGTTCAACAGGTCATACAGTAAAGGCAGATACAAATAACATGCATGTTACATTAGCCTTTATGAACCAGATAACATTTACATTAGCAGAGCATGATGTAGAGATGGGCCCCAGAATATATTTTATGTAAGTATGAGTACTATACCAGCTGGGCCACAGTGTAACATGGACAGGCTCATGAAGGAGGCTACCTGAGATCTATCCTCACTAATTTCAGTAGCATTAATGGTTTCATGCAAAGTCAGTGTGATACCGACACAGTACAATGCTCCAGAAAGCCATGTTAGGCCCCTAAAGAAGTTGCTGAACATTCAGACGTGGTGGTGTCTGTAGCGAGGTTAAGCAGTGTACTGGCATCACAAGAACTGGAAAGGCTACCATATTTGAGGAGACTACACACATACAGCAGAATTGTAGCAGCATGGCAGACATCAGATATGTCATTCTAAAGTGTGAAATTCATCTAAGGAACATAAAGATTCAGTTTGTATCTTTCAGTTGGTATAGCGATGGGCTACAGGCCGGATGGCCAGGATTCAATTCCCAGCAGGGGTGAGAGATTTTTCTCTTCTCACAGCATCCAGACCAGCTCTGGGGCCCATCCAGCCTTTAGGCTCCTATCTTGTGCCTACTGGAGACTCCCTGGGGGTAGAGTGGCTGGGGCATGAATCTCCATCTTGTGCTGAAGTTAAGAATGGTGGCATTGTACCTCCACACCCTTTTGGCAAATGTAGTAATCTTAGTGCTTTAAAGGGTTAAGTGCTGATATGGGTTCACACTTGACTCCACCCACAAGCGTACATAGATCATTGGTTGTCCTTGAAAGTAGGCTTTGTTTATATATGGAGTGCTTTTCTTTCTAAAAGTGTTTGCTGATGCAGTGACATTCTTTTAGCCACAAGGGCAAAACATACAATAGACTAACAGATGTTAGACTTTTGACAAGTATGCTGGCATGCACAGGTTTTTCTAGCTGAAAAAATGTATGCAAGTTTGTTGGTTTGTGTATGTAGTACATCATTTCCTGATGATGGAAATGAAGGTCACAGATACATTGAACCTTGGCTTTGAAATAATGCAGCTAGTTTGAGAATATTTTATCAGCTTTTGTTGTACTTATGAATGGTGAGCAGATGATGGATTTGAAGGGAAGCAGCTGATCCTTGGAACTGTGTTTCACGTAATTACACTTGAGGGCAGTTTGTGAGTTTATGTATTTACTATTTTGTATGGTGAAACATTTGATATAAAGTCTGTACCATAAAGTTCCTTTCAGAACTTGTTTGAATTTTATAGGGTGATATATTGTTTCTGAAAGGGTAGTTTTATGTTATCTTTTATCTTCCAGGTATAATGCCAAAAGGCGACACTGGAGAAGAACAAAGCTGAAGTTGTAAAAGTTGGCAGAATAACAGTGGAAGGTGGTCATACTCATGTACTGAAGCACTGGCTTGTGTTTATCCACATTATATAATAAAAATGCTTTAAATTTATTTATGTAGTCTTTTTAAACAGTTCAAATTCTGTAGTTTCCATGTACTCAACCATCCCAGCCCACTTCCTTCATTGTAAGTGGTTTATTTCTATTTTGTCCCTTCCACATTATTATATATTGTTTCTCTGCTTTTACATCTTGTGGTGTTTCCTGTTTTTCCTTTATATTTGCAATTTTGCATATGGTTTCATTTAGCGGTATCTGCAAAAGTTATGATGTTTTGTGGTACACGTAATTAATATTTTTGACTATTATCTCCACTACTGCAATATTTTATATCCTTTTTACAGTGTTGCCTTTTACATCATTTATCTAGATTTTTAACTAAATTCTGACTGGTTGGTTGTAAACATCTGCAGAAGTTTCTGCAGATTTCGTTTGAACTGGTTATGGCTTAAGTACCCAGCAGTTTGAAACAGCAGAAGCTTTTGAGATTTAACATTTTTTCTGCAGTTACAACAGTGGACAGTATAAAGGAGACATCTGCAAAGAAACTAGAACTTTGGTTTTAGAAATTAAGGTCATTTGACTGGGCCACAATAAACTTAACAATTCCATTTGTATTTGAGAGGTATGTTGATGCTTTCTGAGCAGATTTGGCATAGATATTGGGCTAATTGGATCTTCATTTACTGCAGCTGAGGGAGGAGCATGGAGGCCAGTGATTCTCAAAAATCCTAGGAATGCAGCGAGAGGTTGGGGCAGGGGTTCATGGGTGGATACTAATTATGTTGGATGGATGGTCTTCAATGGAAGAAGTCAGACTTGATGGTTTGTCATATAGATGCACAGTTGCCTCCAATTAAACTTGTAATTCTAAGAATGTTACGTCACAAATCATATGAGTAGATATTTTTATGACTCTATTTAAGATTTAAAAGTTTGTGACAGTGGTACATTAATACAAATATGCTTCTGGATCTCTATTATCATGTTATTTAAAATGCAACATTTCAGAGACTACATTATGTCTCCAGAGATAAGGACTAGCTGTATCAATTGGGCCCAACAGTAGGTTTTACCTGTAGGTGGAGACAGAATGCAGTCTTTGAAACATGTTTTAAATAAAAACAGGATGATGATGGTGTTCAGAAAGATAATATTTGTACTGTGTACTTAGTTTAAATTTTCCCATATTAAGAGTACATTTCACTGTGATCAAAGAGTGTAGGCAACAAAGCCTGATACTGATCAATTTGTCACTGCTCTTACGAACTTACCTGATTTTTATCTTAAGAGACATTTGGAACATAAGTGTCACCGACTTCCTTGCTTTCAAACCCTGAACAATGTCAAAATATCCTCATCCTTACTGAGTTAGGTTTTATTTTGATATACTCTTTATTAGCTAGTATTATCCTATGAAAGCAAAGAAATATGCCAGTAACAACATTGCCATGTGTCAGGAATGAACTGTAATATTGTGACAAGACTTCATACTTTTAAAAGAAGTGTGAGTGAAGCAAGATACTTGTTTGATACAAGTCAAACAGTTTTCAGATATCAAGTGTGCTGACATAAAAATGTCTTCCAGTATGTAGTTTTTTATGTGCATGCCAGTGAAGAATTTGCAGCACCTAAGAAACTACTGAAAATGAGAGAAGTAGGCAGATTCAGGGGGACCAGATGCTCAATGCTGAGAATTTTAAAAGAGCATGGGGCATCAGGTATGTGACATGCAGTGGTGGCTGGCAGGAAGCCTTTAACTGAATGCACTGATATTGTGGCTGATAGAATAGTATTCCTAAGAACACTGCATGAAATCAGACAAATGGTACAACTCAGATACACTAAATAAAATATGGATTAACCAGATCAAGTTAGGTGGGTCCCTTGTCACCATCGGATGGTACGTCATCAGGTTGCAGATAGAGGAGACAGCTTCCAGATATGGAGGGTAGCTGCAAATATATAGAATAAGCAGTCGCGGACAGCCGACAAGGGTGGTCATCCATCTGGGGGGTTTTAAATACAGAAAACTACCTTCACCTTGAAGCATAGTGGGGACTATAGTTAGTGCCTTGTAACTTTAGCCGCGCAGAAAGGTAAACGCTGTTGTGGAGCACGCAAAGCTGTACACTTGCTGTGGTGATGTTCAGAGCTACTACCCAAGCAGAAAACATTGCCTATGGAGACCAGGAATACTATACAGCTGACTACACTCCAAGATGCTAGATTCCAAACTGGTAGTACCCATGCTGATGTAAGCTGATAAGACTGCTCCGCAAGAGATAGTATGACCCCTCTACCACGGCTAGAGTTCCGAGGAACTAACAGTACATTAACATCTGCTTTAACAGTGGAACACTATTCTGTGAGCAGGTGTCCCATATATTCAGTTTGATGTAATTCTCATAATAAATATTTATTATTTTCTGAAGTAATAGTAAACAGTTCGTCCTTGTAATGGGGATGCAGTGTTTGTTCCTTAAAGTAGGACATGAATTTATTAGTATTATTTGGAGGAGTTTCAGGCTGAAGGTAAATTGGTAGTGTGATTTATGATGTTAGAATTTATTTGTGGCAATATAGATAATGATAATGGTGTAAGTACACAATTATGCAAGAAAGAACAATGAATTACAGTTTTAAAATTTATTTGTAACAGTGTTCATAATGGTATATAAAGCATAAGTAGACGATTATGCCATAAACAGTTCATTTAGGGCACCTTGCAGCTGCTGAGTGCAGTGTATATGTGAGAAGATATCTCACCTACTTGGGTTTGAGTGACTGATGGTTACATCAGCTAGAGGAAAACAGCCATTCATATTAGTCATATTACAATCTTGAACTCTTAAACATACTAATGTAATTACAAGCACCTTCATCCCTCTGTTCAGTTTTGATATCGTGGTACAAATACAGTTTGTATTTGCTTCATATGTTAGAAAATGTAACTGCTGGTGTTGTGACTAAAGTGTGGAACATTTATTTAAATGTTTTTCATGTGTAATACACTAGTGAACTGAGGTACATATTCAGATGCGGCTGCATAAATGATCCTATTGAGATTCTTAACACGTGGCAAATATAGTTTATTAATTTTGTCTTCCTTTATAAATATATCTTGAATCATGTTAATATTTGATCATATTTGGAATTAAGACAGACAACAACATGTTCTGCTATGATCTATATAATAATATTTTGATATAACTAATCACTTTAACTGTTCTATAAAATGTAATTGAATGAAATAAATTGACTTGATGGTATCCAGACTGAGTTCATTGTGTGAGTGAAGACCACAATGTAGGAATGCTGACCATCATACAAGAGACTACAGTTTTTCTTCGTTTATTTCTGAGGGAATTTCTGCCATCATACTGGAAGGGATGTTAATTTTCTCAGGAGCTGCAATTGATTTGGATGAAGCTTTATTTTCTTGAGTTGTGTCAGATGAGGGCTTGGGTACTTCATCCTTATATAGGCTTTCAGCACCTTCTGATATGTCTTGTGTAGATTTCTTGGCATCTGTTGTTTTCTTAGATTTATCATCACTGGGCACAATGGGTTGTTCTTTGACAGGGTCTTTGTTGTCCGAGATGGATGGTTTTCTTGTTGCATCGTCTGGTACTGGGTTTGATGGGATAACATCGGGGGCCACTGCGGCTATTTCACAGTCATTATGTGAGGTTTCCACAAAGTAATTTCGAGGGAGGCTGTATGCATCAAGCACCCCATATGCCTTCTGCAAAACTGTGCCAGGGGGCTTTCTCTGTCTAGCCAATAGCCATGCAGATTCTGTAATGTACATATGTTATATACAGTGAACCATTTTTAAGCAAAATTAAAATAAATCTGTTAAATCTTCATGAGAGTAGAAGTTGCATTTGATACAGAAGAAAGAAGAGCAACAACAAATGTACTGGCCAGATGACTCTTAGTGCAGATTATTATTATCAAATTTCAGCAAAATCCAGTCTAATTTAGAGACAATATGTAGATTGACAGACTTGAATTCCTTCAAACATGTATGTCAATACCTCATGGCAAGAACAGCTAAACAGTTTGGAGGAGAGAAAGAAGAAAATAAATAAAACAATTTGTACTTTAATAACCTGCTGCTTCTATCTGCACTGTCATCATTGCTTGTATAACCTGTTTCTGCAACTTCAGTTATGTCATCAATATTGCATGAACAACCTGTTTCTTAGTTTTATCTGCACTTTAATAATTTGCGTCTTTAAGTTTATCTCCGTTATCATTACTGCTTGAGCAACTCCGTTCTCTATGTAATTTTTGCAAAAAATATATTCAGTTTTGGTAAATAGGATGTGAGGTTCTCAGAATTCTGTCTTCTGGGATATGATGCCATGTACGTCAACATTATGTCTGAGAAGATAGTATTATTTTTTTTTTTAACTCTGAAAACATTTTTCGTGTCCTTTGTTAATATACTTTTTTGCTAACCACTTGTGTGCTTCATTACGAACATTTTCATCTGTTAGGGATGAAATTGTTGAACACTACTGTGTTTGCAAGGGGATCTGTCACTAACCACTGATATGATATTGTAGTAGCATAAGGTTGCCGACAGCTGCCTTTTGAAGTATGAACAAGATTTAGACTCGACCAACCTTTGGACTGATCTAGAACTATTAAGTGGTGACCACTGACCAGGGTAGAGTTGCCACTAATCACTTGAGTCTTGCCCAGAAAGTATATGGAAGTATGTAATGTTCATGGCTCATATGACTTCTTCCAGCTAAAATAGGCTAGGTTAATATCATTAAATGAGATAGGGGAAAGATAGGAAGTTGAAAAATAAGTACATAATTTTATATTCATGATGCATTAATGACTAATTGAACCTGGCATTCGGATGGGGCCCTAGTACAGTACACCATCTACACAACCAGTTGCACCCTTATACATTTATTTTTGTTAATGGTATGAGTATTGTATCACATATGGTCATTGCGTACTGATAGATTCTGACTTATTGTCTTGAATAATACCACTGTAGTATTAGCGTCCATTTGCCTATAATCCGTTCAAATTGGAACACTTTTTATTTTACACTTCAATACGCTCTCTAACACTACATGTTTCGGCCTCAAATGGCCATCTTCAGGTGTTTTTCTGCAGATATTCAATTAAGATTGTGTCGAAACTGGTACACTCTTTCACTGTTCCAATTAATTTTAAAAACCACATGCTATAGTCTTTTTAATTAAAATGAGATAAAATTCTTTTTATAATTTGTTACTTATTGTTTTGCTTCACTCAGGGTGTCGTCATAAGTAACAAATTATAAAAAGAATTTTATCTCATTTTAATTAAAAAGAAGACTACAGCGTGTTGTTGTTTAAAATGAATTTCGAACAGTGAAACAGTGTAGCTGTTTCAACACAATCTTAATTGAATATCTATAGAAAAACACCTGAAGATGGCCATTTGAGTCCGAAACATAGTGTTAGTGTATTGAAGTGTAAAATAAAAAGTGTTGCAATTTGGACGGATTATAGACAAACGGGCGCTAATGTGAACAATTGCAACAGGATGCTGAAATACAGAACCACTGTAGTACTTTGCAAATTTGTTAGAGAGGAACTATTAGCACCATCTGATGCAAGGTCATGTATTTTGTGTGGTGATGGATTTTTGAAAAGTGTATTAAGTTATCTCTTATTTAAAAGACCACATGAAATAATTCGGTGTGATAGCCATAATAACTGAATCATTGTAATTATAAATGTTGTAATCATATTTACTGTTGAAGTTGCACCTATGTTTGGGTACAGTACTCTAAGGAGCATGAAAGTAAAGCTTAATGCACTTCCAACTTTGCCACAGGGCACAGAGAAGTGGTCAGTGTCATGCTCCTGTCACTTTACTCCCAGGGAAGGTACTACTATGCCCATTCATTGATATGATTCATGAACTCCAGGGCTGGTATGGACATAAGGAAAAGTTTCTGTCTCAGCCAGAAATTGAAGTCTTTGCTATCTAACCTATAGCTAGCCACTTCACGGACTTGGCTGTGATAGCATTTAAATCCACAAGGTGTAAATTTTCAAAATCCTAAAATACACCATGCTGATTGTGAGCATTTTATTGCAAAACTAATGCTTGTCCTGTAGACTCATATTAATACAATATGTGCAAATCTGAATTTGGTCTCATAAAGAAGACATGCTGAACATCTAAGGCTAATTTAAACAGACTCTTAACATTGTGGTTTGTTACAGTTATCTTTACAGAATCCGAATTCTGTCTATCTATGGCTCTACAGTCCTTTTGTTGCACCTTGGCCACTTTTTCATTTTCTTAATCCTATACAGAGTTTGTAGGACTCTTTGGATGGGGGAACAGCCTGTTGGGCCGCTACCTACACACAGAATAAATGCAGACAGACATCCATGCCTAAAGTGGGATTCAAACCCACAATCCCAGTGTTCAAGCGAATGAAGACAGTTTATGCCTTACACTGCACAGCCACTGTGATTGACTGCAGAATCTGAATTAAAGTCTGTTATTGCACCAATGGTTATAAGAACATGTACTCACGTATATTCATTATTCCATAGCTTGCACAGTTCCACAGAACTGCATATGAATCATAGTCTGTGTTCAGAACGTGGTAGGTTGTCTCCCATGCCGGTAGAACTGTAAGTAGAAAATATTAGTACTTCACTGATTATTCAGTTGTTAAAACAATAATAATGATAATGGCAGTCATATTGTGGGTAATAAATCACACACCATTGCCATATTTTATGGTGCCTCTGATCAGGTTTCACAAGAGATATGTTGGACGACAGAGTTTTGTAACCACCTCCTTCACACATCACAGTGGTTACAGGTAGTCTGCTTATAGCATTTTGCTGGGTTAACTCAGTGGACTGTGTAGCCCTTTATCTTTTGGTGTATTTGCGGGATAAGAAGGAAACAGTACCTACTTGACATAATCACTGGATGGTAATCAGTTAGGATATTGATGATAGATGAGCTTGGAAATAAGGTTATTTAGAACCACAGAGTAGTTAATGATAGGTAACTTCTTTGATGCCCGGATGAATACCTCTTTAAATTACACATCAATGCAGCAAAATGTTTTAATCTTGTATTATTATTTCTTTATAATATTCAGTTTAGAATTGTGCCGTGCACTTCTGTACATGCATGCTGTCTAAAGTCTTAACTGCTCAGTCTCCAAGCTTGCTTGCCTTTCAAATATTTCTCATTTCCAGTTCTGCTGTGTTTATTTTAAAGTATTCCAGATGTTGATATGCACAGGGATCACAAATGTCTCTCTACCCGTCATAACTTTCAGCTGTCACCTTTCGGAGGACAAGTTCTTCATAACATAGGAACTCATGGATTTTGTCAGGGGATGCAGTAAATGGACCAGTAAATGCAGTAAATTATGTTCCCAACCCTTCTGGCTTTGGAATGAATATCTGGAACATGCTGTTGACAGATGCAAACTAACTTTCCATGGTGGAGTGTACTGTGTTTCTAACCCAGTAGGAAGTCAACAGTAACATCTGGTCTGTTATATTTGAGTGGCCATCAGGGTGACTTTATGTCACACTCTTCTGTTTCTTTCCTGTGTGGACCATTTAAAGTCTGTTGTTTGGAGGGATCATTCAAGAATTAGCAAGAAATGACAATTAATGGAAAGAAATTATATACAAACTAGATGTATATAGGAATTAAAATATAATGAACCGTTAAAATTCTTAGGTATTTTAGTATTAATGGTGGTTATTTTGAACACAGAAGTAATACTATGGTGTGTGACTTACTGCTCACATTGCACAGTTATCACCAATGATTTCATTATATTATTAACAAAGTTGATGTTATTTACTTGGAACTTTATATCTGATGGTGATCTTTCCTTCGCTTGCTTTCCCTGCAATTTTCAGTTCTCCTGGTATCACTCGCTTTGGTTGACCTCTGCAAAAGACGTAGATTTTGATGATGGAGTGAATGCACAAATGTTAGTAAGTTTAAAAACAAATAATATCAAACCTCACCTTTATATGCAACATTCCTCCTGTATTATTTCATATTGTAAATAAGAAAATCAGATACAAATTTAAACTGATATATTGCGCACTAGTTCGCAGTACTTTGAAAATATGACATTTTTGTAACCTTTGAAATAGTTTAGTTTCATTTTATTACATCACTGCTACTGCTTATGACTTCTCCGTGAAGAGATGTGAAATCCTTAGTGTAATAAAGGATCAAATTGAACTGAATATGGCTGGTCCTGGATTTCCCTCACTGTGTACAGTCAAACTAACCAGTTAAATGGAAGATATCATTCATTCTTTAAATTTGATGGTTAGTTAGTTGATACATTTTGGGTCACCCTCACTTTTGAAGTATAGCCATTCAATTAATTTTACTTCCTAGACTGTAGTAACTATAATTTAAGATTCTATACATTTTATTATTAAACTTTAAATAGTCATGCATTAAGCATTTTTTCGTTCACTGTACAAGTAAATACCATAGTTATGGAGGCTTACCACCTTTTCTTGAAACTGAATAAGTGTAATACAAGTAAACAGTATATTCATCTATCTCATGGCATAACTTGTCCTGCTACATAATTATAAGCAGGTGATCTAAAGTTTCCAGTATGTTATTCAGTGATGTAAATGGAACTAATCTCGAGAGCAATGTGGCTGAATCCCTATTTCTAATCTTATCATGACATTAGGTATTTCAGCTGAGCATTGTATTAATTTCCTCAGTTCCTCAAGTAAGATATTACACATACACAGCTAGACATTCAAATATGAGCTTAGTTATATTATATTTTAATATCCTCCCATCTATGTTTGGTCTCTTTTCTTCATATCTTGCAACTAAAATTGTTCTGGTATTTATTTCTCACCTTCTATATATGCTACATGCCCCACACATCTCATCATATCTAATTTGTTTACATTAATATTACTTGCTGAAGAGTACAAATTATGAAGCTTCTTGTACAGTTCTATTAGTTCATCCCTCATATTCTCCTGAGCATGCTGTTTTCTTCCCTTTGGGTGAGAAGCTAGATTTCATGTCCATACAAAACAGTTAAAATTATAGGTGTATATGTTCTTGTCTTTACATTTCTGGATTGGAGATGGGAAGATAAGAGATTCTGAACTGAATGGTACCAACCATTCTCGAAAATTTAATCTGCTCTTAGCTTATTTATGGATGTAATTCCAATTTTGGTTTGTAGCATACTGATTAGTGACACTCCATAGTCTTGGAGATGTACGCTATGTGGTCCATGTGATAGCTACATGATGCAACAGTAGAAGAGATGTTGGAAACTGTGTTCTCTGTGGGTCCACTCTGAGGCTATATATCTCAACTGACTGAGTTCAGTTCAGTGAATGCCGCATAGTGGAATGAGTAAGTTAGTGAGTGGAGTGGAGTCGAATATAGCTGAGAGTTCAGCAGTTGGTAATTCAGGTCGGGAGCTGCAGTGACATAGGCAACAGCCAGCAAAGGTGCGAAGCCATGAACACAGGAAGTTGATGGATCTAAGGCTTTGGAAATTGTTACCAGACAGTGACTGGTGAAGACTAACAGCAGACTGAGAAGTATTAGTATGTGCTGTAGTGAACTGCAGAGTGCATGAATTAGTGATAGTGCTATAGTTATTTGTAGTTATGATCTATAAGTGTTCAATAAATCAAATTACCAATCCAAACACTGTCCTTTGTCACTCAATAAAATCGTGACATTATATAATTTTGGTTTCGTACCATTGTTCCAAAATATTTAACTTTGCCACATTTTCAGAGGATCTGTTAGCTATTTTTATATCATGATTCTGTCGTATATTCTATTGGTGAGATATATACTTAACTTTCTCAGTCTTCACTTCTAGCACACCTTTTATCAGAGCTTATGTGGTCTGCTTTACAGTATCTATATTTTATCTTAGAAATTTAACAACAGAAGTTGATGTGTTCCATTCAATTACAGTCACTCCTGATTATCATAGACCTTGTTATTGATATACAGGTCTACTATAAATGATTCATTCGTTTTTAAAAACGCTATATTTTCCAAAGTATTACACATACAAATATGACTGATATATAAAAAGAACCATAAATTCAACAAGTTTATAATATGTGCAGCAGTTGGCAGCACGAATTCAGTGCCGTTACAAAATGGCGACAAAGCAAGAAAAGAGTTTTTGTTTGTTGGAGTATGCGAGATGTTCGTCTGTTATAGCAGTGCAACGCGCATTCAAAAGAGAGTAAGAACCGCCATGTAAACAAAGAATTTTGCGGTGGTATCGGCAATGTCCGTCGCTACCTAAACAATGAACTTCGGCATCGCTGCATTGGGCGTGTTGGTGAGTATGACGTAGCTCTGTTCACTTGGCCCCCCAGATCACCTGATCTAACTCCTTGTGACTTCTTCCTTTGGGGGTACATTAAGGATCGTGTTTACGTACCCCCACTGGCAAGAACACTAGTAGAGCTGAGGGAACGCATCGATGCTGCAGTGATGACCATTGACAGGATGATGCTACAAAATGTGTGGAACGAGCTCGACTACCGCCTGGACGTTTGTCGTGTGACCCAAGGGGCACACACAGAACATTTGTAGAGTGTGAAGAAAACTTGGTGAGTTTACGGTTCTTTTTATATATAAATCATATCTGTACGTTTATTGCTTTGGAAAATATAGCGTTTTAAAAACGAATGAATCATTTATAGTAGCCCTGTATTCTAAAGCAATTTTTTAGACTATTTCAAACAGGAAATGAATCAGGCAAGTGCTTATGTATAAGGGCCTTACTACAGGTTTTGTTTAAATACATTTTAATTAGCTTAACTGGTTATATGGATATGTGGATTTCAGTGAGAGTGTTGTACAATACTTCTCTCCTGAATCATAGTTTCTTGATATCTATAGACAGTTGGAAACTGCTATTGCACTCCAATTTTCTTTTTCTCCAGTGTCTATTGAATGCAGAACTTCTGCTCAGGGGGTTAATACATCAAAATCCACAGTTGATGATCCCCAAGAATTGCTTCTGTGTATGGAGTTAACCTTGAGAGAAGAATGAATGATAACAGTGGTATTCCCTAATAATTACTGCAATTAGTTTTATCGGCTATATTAGGAATCATATAATAATACATACTTTCCACTGCTATGGAAATTGTACCTTATTCCAAATAGAATTCATGAGCTTCTGGACACAGAATACATTTTACGTCCTTCCTGAATCGATTCTTCTAAAATATGTCCAACATCCATCAATTTATATCATTTTTGCTTTTTGGTGGTAATTCAAACTCAGAAGAACTACGTGTATATAGTACTTATAGCTCAGAATACATTTGGAACACATGCTTGCTACAAAGTCAGATCCAACTTCAAGCACACTATTGTACTCTTATTTATAATATAACTTACAGTGGCTTTAGTTCGTTCTCGACATGTATCTTTCCATCAGCTGTCTGTGTATAGTTATTCTTGACACATGAAGCACCAACCTCCATCAGTGTAGGCACCCTCAGTATCTCATACCATACACCCAAAAACTGTAATTTTAATTATATATTTTATACAGAATGTCTAGTTTATCTTCAGTCTGAGTGCCATAAAACTGGCAGATCCCTCACAGCAGTGGAGCATCATGATCATCACTGAATGGTGATAAAAAATTTAACTATCCATCTAGTAAATCTTTAAAGAGATTAATTACAAGTGTATTAAACCTATTTACATATATTACTGAAGAATATGTCTGATTGTCAGAATATAGAATGGTACTAGTGGATGTGAGCACAAGAATGTTACACAAAATGCATTATTGAAATGTATTTCTTCTTTGTTCAGTGATTTTGTTCTTTACTATGATTCCTGGAATTAGAAGTGTGAAAGAATAATTGTTGTCTGGCAAAGTGTGCTTCAAACACACAGTCAACTTCTATCAACTTCTATACAATTAAATAAACTTACTTACTCTTGACAAGTCAAAGTCTGGCATAGGGATGTTCTTTTCTGGACAGCCCCAGAAACTTGGGAGCTGTGCAGTAACTATAAGTGCAGAACTCAGCAGAGTTAATAGCCACAGCCCACACATTCTGTAATTGTAAGCCATCACATTGGGCTAGTTAGTTTTGCTATGTCAACCGTTGTACCAAACAATTCACTTCAGTGTCTGTGATCTTGCTTGAAAATTTGACAGTTACTCAGCCATTCAAAATGCACTGCTTTTAAGGAACACAAAGTTTATTATCATATTTAATGCGATTAGGTCATATCCTGAGCTATTTTAATCCAGACCATACCCTCACATTGTGTTTAAGATCCATTTTAATAGTATCCACTCATCTATGTCAAGGTCTTCCAGGCAGTCTCTTCCCATGAGGTGTTCTGACTAGTATTTAGTGTTTGCTTCTCATTTTGCCTAATTATGCTGCATGACCCACCCATCTCATCCTTCATGATTTCATAGCCCTATTAATATTAGGTCAGAATTATGAAGCTCTTCATTTTGTAATTTCCTCCATTCTGCTTCAACGCTTTCTCAGAGTGACAGACCAAGCATATATATTGAGAGTGTTGAGAACAAAGCGTAATGTAGGATGTTTGAACCTAAGAGATATAAGTATTAAGTGACTGTGGAACATTATATATTGAGAAACTTCATAATTTTTACTCCACCTAATATCACTGGGGTGATTAAATCAAGAAGGATGGGATTGGCTGGACATGTAGCATACATAAGGACAATGGAAAATGTATTCCAAATTTAGAAGAGAAAACTTCCCGCGAAATGATCGCTTGGTAGATTTATATGGAGATTTTAGGACTATATTAAAATAAATCTTAAAGAACTAGGATGTGATGGGGCAGACTGAATTTAAGTGTTACAGGGTAGGAACCAGTGGTAGACTTTTGATAATATGTAGATGCTCATTTGATTCCATAAGAGAATTTCTTGACCAACTGAGTAACTGTCAGGTTTTAGCAGAAGATTATGCACCATGAATATTTTTTATATCAACTAGAGGCTGTGTTTGGATATTAGTATGAAGGGAAGCAGCTAGACTATCTCTTTTGGAATAGCTTCCAGGATGGTGCTGGAAGGTCTGATAAAAACCTGGCAGGTACATTAATCCTGTATTTGAAATCCTAATATAAAAGTCATGATGTATGTCTTGAGCTTTTTGTGCTAGGAACAAAATTTCGATCATTGACATCTTGCAACCAAGAGTGCAAGAACTGTGTAAAATGTTGTATCCAACAAAAGCAGTCGTTCAGTTTGACCGAACAGTCTTTTATTTTCATACATTTTTGATATTCTGTGATATTCTTTTGAATTAGATATAACATGTGTGAGATGGAATTAATATGTTCATTTTACCATTGGTTTTCAGTAGAATTTTAACTTGATCAGTAATAAGAAGGATACTTGCATAGTATCACCCCTTCCACATGATTTTCATGCAGTCTGTGCATACTCCATGACATGAACACATAATGAGAAGATTATGTCTGTCCGCACATTTCACATTCAGACTTACTGATTTTGAGTAAGTTTGTTGTTCGGAATATACCCAAAAGTTTTCTAGTTTATTAAATTTTGCTTCATATCAGTCCACATATTTGCCATGGAGCTCAAATCAAACTACAACAAATTTCGAGATTCGAACCAGTGACCTCCCAAATACAAGTCAGAAACATCATTACCTCTGTCAGCTTGCTCAGTCTAAGAATATGTAATGTATTTGACGTCGTGTAGTCTAGCCAATGGAGACAGCGAGTTCCTCCGAAACGTCGATAAACAGACTGCACGGCGTCACATCTTAGACGAAAGTATACTTCATAGTCGCCTCCGTGAAAACGTCAAATCTCACAACTTTACGCTTTTGTTTTAAGCTTCTCAAGATGAAATCCTATCATCACTTACCTGTTCTTAACGCTTCTGGCTTTTTGTATCGAGCTGCGGAAGGACTGTATATGAAGTGACTAGTGATGGCCATTGCCCTTGTCTTATATATGGACTTCAAGTTGAGGCCCGGGGCTCCAGGTATGGGGGGGGAGAGGAACAGACAGTGAACTCACAAACCCAGCCGCTTGACTTGTTTCCAACAGGTCAGCGCGGTTTACAAGAGAGAGAGAGTAGTTCTGCTGTCATTATTTGATAATCTTCACAACAGCCTGAATAGAGACAGACGTAATATAAGTTATATGCGTTATTTGAATCGGTGCATGATGTAAACAAATAATAAAATGGCCATATCCATATGTCCGTCAATTTTGTTAGTTTAAATACCCATTAGAATAGTAAATGTTAATAGATTTCACGTTTATTTTGCAGAAGCAAATATTCATAGTCACACAAGCTTTCAGTGGACAAGATGGCGTTGCCATTGCAAGCGACATTTGGTGCTGACACTGATTTTTTGCTTTATGTGCTCGTCTTTTGTTTTATTTGCTATATTCTTGGGCTGTTACGGGCACTTTTCAGCAGCAAGGATTATATTGATAAAGAATTGTGAATTGGAATGAATGTCGCCTTGTTAAGATACTATCTCAGCACTTGTCTGGGAGAATTCAATAGAAGAAACAAAGTCTCAGTCTGGATTACGGGCCTCTGAGATGGGATTTGAACTCAGAACCGGTAGAATGTGAAGCGGGAATTCTGAGAAGTCTATTATGATCTCTTATCTGGTTTATTACATGACAATTCTTGAACTGCATAAGGTAGGCTTTATATACCTCAAAGGATCTATAATTTCGAATGATAAACTGCAGATTTATGATTAGTAAATAATCCCAAAATTAAGTGAAAAGAAAATACAGACTATTCTCCAGGGCGGCCCGTGTATAGGGACTGCGGAACTGCAGCGCCCCCAATTTCCACTTGATACTATCGATAACATTTATATAATGAGTCCTTTTTTCTTTAATTCTTTCTTTATACTTGTACAATACAATATATAATCCTTAAGCTTAATGTCAGTAGCCAAATCTTTGTATGGAACTGTGCGCTTCTGGAGCAGCACCCCCACTAATTTTAGCTACGAGCCGCCACTGCTACTCTCACTCACTCATGGAGTGAGCCCATTTTGAGAAGTCGCCAATTATGCAGCTACTCAGGAACTTCCCAGCATTTTACGGAACCCAAAGTTTGATTACCGTGATCACAAGAGTTCTCCACTGGTCCCTATCCTGAGCCAAATCGATCGAGTCCATACCACACCGTTGTATCTGTCTAAGATCCATTTTAACATTGTCCACCCACCTACGTCTTGGTCTTCTTACTTATTTCTTTCCTTCTGACTTTCACACCAATATCCCATATGCATTCCTCTTCTTCCCTATTCGTGCTACATGTCCTGTCCTGCCGATCCTCCTTGACTTGAAGATTCTAATTATATTTGGCGAAGAGTACAAGTTATGACTACACTCATTATTAGTTAATTTCGGTTTCCCTATCGATAGACTGGAGATATTGCACGTATTTAAATTTAGGCCATGATCTACTCCTTCCCTTACCTTTCCGTCGCTTTCAGCGCCAAAAGCATCTGCAGTCGATCTATGATCATAAAATAAACTACTAAATAGACCTTGACCGAATTTAAACCAGGATCAACTGAACCAGAATTAGTGGAGCGTATGAAATGCTGAATAATTGCAAAACAACTGTGCAAGATAGTAAATATTTCGTAATGTAGCGATTAGTTCTTCTATTTTATGTTCGAGAAATTTTATCCTTTACTTTCTTTCTTTTTTTCGCTCCTTTCGTTTGTTTATGTCGGTCTCGAGACTACATATCCTGTCTAAGTTTTTTCGTAGCTTCTTCTGCATGATGAATAGTACCCTAAAATAGGCCACACCTCTTTCCTCCCGTATCATTCCCAAGGCACCATTCGTGTTCATTGTCTCATTTCTCATTCAGGTCTACACGACCAACTCATTTAATACGGCATCGTCAGATAAACCAAGAAACTAGTAAACAGTTGTAATGATGACAGATTTACAGTTTTAAATCCCCCCCCCCCGGAAAGTCGGACAGACGGGAGATATTTTTAATGTCCATAAGTAACGTCGCCTTTATTCAAAGTGACTTACATCAACACGTCTCAATTCGTTGCTCCGTGAAAGGTGCGTCCGTGTTCTTGGCTTTTTTTAATTCTTGCATGTTCTTTTCACGAAATGTATAAAATGAACAGATAATACATATATACCCATCATAATATTTGCTCCCCCAAAGTAACTAACAAATTCTGATTAAATTTTATATTGGTGATGTCTGATCTACAGTACGGTGATATTGGGAGTGTGATTAAGTGAGACTTTTATAATTCCTGTGTAAAATCCATTGACAGGAAACGAATGGTGAAAACATCGTCAAGGCTTAGCCATAGTTGAGATCGCTTTCCTAATGACTAGTGCAAGCAGATATAGAAGATTTTATTTGTGTTATAATTACAGTAGAGTGTTATAATTAATTGTAGTTACGACCTGTAAGTGGCCAATAAATCGATTCACCAATCCAAACCCGCTTCTGTAGTCACTCCAACACGTGATAATATTAAAATAAAATGCTAAGGTGTGGCTGGATTGACTGGCTCAGGATAGGTTCCAGTGGTGGGCTCTTATGGATACAATAATGCTTCTTTAGAGTCCATAATACTCGGAGAATTTTTCATCATCTGAAGATCTGCTCTCAGGTTCTCAAGGAGAGCTCTTGCTGCATGGAGTTACTGTGTTCATGACGCGGAAGATTAAGAACATTGTCTTTACGTTCAGTTTTTATGTACGTATCATGCTTCCATATATTATCTTTAACCACCCTGGCACCAACTCTTTAAGCAAGGGCAAAGGATGGTGACATCCAGGGCTAGATTTCAGTTTTACTGTTGATGACAGGTTGATACTGAAGACGAATAGCAGCCCTACAGCGTAACGCGGGATTTGAATCACGGCGACAACCTTGTATTACATACATAAAGTTTTGACTGTTATAGAATCGGAGAAACGACAAGTTGATCGGTAAACCGTTTATACAGCAATATTCGAGCGGTAGATGTTGCAGTGTTTCAGGGATTTAAACGCCAGGTAAAGCGAGAAACTTGATTTGTTAGTTCGGGTAACGCACTCCGTGTCCTGTGATTTACGTAATTTTCAGATTATACTCGTGTATTTGACCTCTCTCCAATCCTTACTAAAATACCGGAAGTACAAAATATCATTTCCCTTTATCATATTAACTACATTTTTATTTGTTATAATTAGAAGAACACCCAGAATGGTCTAAGACAAGGAGATGCTTTATCGCTACTCCTTTGCATCTTTGCTTTAGAATATGCCATTAGGAAGGTCCAGAGAAACCAGGTTGGACTGAAATTAACGGGACACATCAGCTGTTGGTCTGTGCCGATGATGTGAATCTACTGGGTGATAATGTAGATATCATAAAGAAAAACACACAAACTTTAATTGACGCAAGTAAGGAGGTTGGTCTAGAAGTAAACACAGAGAAAACTAAGTATTTGTTGTTGTCTCGTCACCAAAACACAGGTCAAAATCGTGATATAAAGATAGGAAACAGATGTTTTGAAAATATGGCACAGTTCAGATATTTGGGAACGACGATAACAAATCAAAACCTGATTCAGGAGGAAATTAAGAGGAGACTGAACTCGGGTAATGCTTGCTATCATTCAGTAGAATTCAGAAAACTATAATTTTGCCGGTGGTTCTGTATGGGTGTGAAATTTGGCCTCTCTCTGAGGGTGTTGAGGAGAATATTTGGACCGAAGAGAGATGAAGTGACAGGAAGTTGGAAAAAACTGCATAATGAGGAGCTTAATAACTTATACTCTTCTCCAAGTATAATTAGAATGATCAAGTCAAGGAGGATGAGGTGGACAGGGCATGTAGCACGAATTGGGGAGGCGAGAAATGCATATAGGATATTGGTGGGAAAACCAGAAGGAAATAAACCACAGGGAAGACCAAGGCGTAGGTTGATGGACAATATTAAAATGGATCTTAGATATGATGGGATGGATTGGATTGATCTCGCTCAGGATAGAGACCAGTGGAGGGCTCTTGTGAACACGGTAATGAACCTCCGGGTTCCATAAAATGCTGGGAAATTCTTGAGTGGCTGCGGAATTGGCGGCTTCTCGAGAAAGGCTAACTCCATAAGTAAGTAAGTAAGTAAGTAAGTAAGTATAATTACAAGAACTGGCATTAGCATACCATCCCTTCTGTCGAACAGGCCTGTTAGCCGTACGCTGTATAATTTACAAGCTTATTCACGTTTAAGACATGCGAAAGTTAACCCGGTGAATATGACGCTAGGTCTAGGTGAACTGATGTGTAGCCCGTTTTATAGTCTAGTTTAGATGTGTAGCCCGTTTTATAATCTAGTTTATTTTTAATGCTGAACTCTGGACTGATCCCTAGATACTTCCAGGCCTGCTTGGAATTGTTTATCAAAGGTTTTCGCTAATACTTTGTTCAGAATGTCTGCGGAACCACCCAGCCTCTTATGATATAGATACAGGCTTTCTTTCCCCAAGGATAAACTGCCAAAGCTGAAACCTGATCATTCATCTCGCTTTCATGACGTGGGGTGTCCATTGCAAGTGTCAACGGGGATAGTTTTTTCAGTTCTCGAACAGTACGGAGTGTAGTAACCTGCTTATCATAAAATTCTGGCAACATTTGTTATGTCTTGTAAGAGGTTCACGTGCCATACATGGCCCACGGTTCTAAGATCAAAACAAGAAAACTCGTAACTAGACTGCAGAATATTACAGGATTTTTACCAAAAAATTTAAGGAGTCTCATTTCAAAATGTATCACAATAACTATGCTTCAAGCCGAAATGTCGCTGGTTCGAGTCCCGATGAGGTGGATTTTTTAATTCACCTAATCCTTCCAGCCGCACTATGGCCCTGTGGTCGACTCAGCCTCTAACAGAAATGAGTACCAGGAATCTTATTGGGGGCTAAAGGGCGGCCGGCGCGTAAGGCTTACAACCTTACCGCCATCTGTCGGCCGATTGTCTAGAATATGTGGGAGCCTCGACGTCCTACAACCCTATGGGCCTCCACGGCCGGTTACACGGATAGCTTTACCTTACCAGCTGACTACATACCTTATTGAATTGAAAACAATCATCAAATCAACCAGACAATATTTTGTTTTGCTTTTCTATCCCTTTCATTCGTTGATGTCTGAAATTAATGTAAATAATATTTTAAAATTTTGTTTCTCCAGAAAAAAAACACCGCGTCTCAATCACAGAAACCAATCAGTCAATGATGTCTACGGAAATGATTGCTATTTATTTTGAGAAACACGTAAATACACTCTGGGGAAAAGGACAGAGCTCTTTAATATTAATGCAGATGGTGAATATAATAAGCATTGTGTTTTAAAGGGTTAAGGAATAAATAACAATTTTAAAGAAGATTATAAATAATGTGAGAACTGAATAAGAGTATATACTGATGTTAATTTAAGCGGACATAAATGGGGCGCTGAGTAGAATATCTGGACCTAAGAAAAAGGAAGTAACATAAAATTTTAGTCGGAAACCCTGAATAGAAGAAATCTTTTCTGAGTCCTGGATTTAGCAGGGAGAATGATATTAAAATTGATGAAGGAAGAGGATATCTGGATGTAGACTGGGTTTGTAGGCCTAGTGGCTTAGGGTACATTCCAGTCTCAACCTTTGTGAACACAGAAATGTACCTTCAGATTTTAAAAAAGGCGGAGACCATAAGCTTCTAAAAGTGAACCCACTCCACGGTATTAGATATTTAGTTGTATTTTGTTTAGCTGGTGAATGTTTCAGTCTCTCACAACGCGCTGCAGCTCACAATCCAATTAATTCTAGTCGTGATGCGATCGGTAAACACAGAACCGCTATATAGACGCGTTCAGGTCACTCTCGGACATTGCCTTCTTCTGGAGGTCAAGAAATTCCTTAGAAGTCAGATCTTTCAGCCTGAAAAAAATACCCTCTCATGCGTTGTGGCAGTCCCCCTCCTCCTTGCTGCTGTTTACTATGGGCTAGAAGCTATAAAGCCATTCATCTCTTCAGTTCAAGTTTACTCTTTGGCTTACACAACCAATCACTTTTCTTGTTTCATACCGCCTGGCTTTTGTTTTTAACTCATAAAAAACATGGTAATGACGAAGATATAAATGCTGGGAACTCACAAGTGCTTCGAGAACGATCAGATATCTCGTGTCATGCCCTTGAAAGGAAGAAACTCATCTAAATTATCATCAGCGTAATCCCTAAAGCAGAGTCGTTCTTGAGAAACTGATAGTCATACAGCTAACCAAAAGGTTCAATACTGTGCTCACAAATGCTCGCCCTTGGACCCTTTTCTGGGCCGTTATATCATCCTCGCGCCCTTGTGTCATTATGATCCGCTTAAATAAAATGCAGATAATTTGTTTACTAGCAGAGCAAATTTGAGCTGTTGGTGAAAGTGTGATTTGTTGGTTTACTTCACTTTCATTTCTGGCGTCACATTTTTCTCAAATGTAAGTGCGCGAATCGGTAGACTGTCATATGCCTTTCAGTTTTTCACGAATCACACAAAATGAAGACAACCTGCCACAGACAACAAAGCCGGAAAAATGAGGAACATCCAGAAAGTCAACTACTCACAACAAGATCTTCCGAGAAAATCAAGCCCTCTTACTTTTACGAGCGAATAAGTCTGTATTGTGTGGCAGGCAAGAAATATTCATTAATGTCTTAATTATACAATTTAATGGTCCGTTTCTGTGAGTAATTTACTGTACTACAGACTCAGACTACAATAAATTTTGCAGATATAATTTCAGTATTTTATATTCGCCATTTTTTGCAATCTTTAACTCATAAAAGTATCAGTTCTAAAGATTTCTGACCATGGTTTATTACACATAGTATTACCCGGTTTCTTGACTTTGAGTATCTTTCCGTTCTGTTCGGAATATCAGACCATGGACAATGTTCAGAACCCAGTAAATGACAATACTTGTATTATAAAAAAAGTTTCATACGCACTCTGTAGGCATCTGCATCCATAAAAATGTTACATTTCTCATTAGTTGTTATTGCAATTACATCGAAAGCTAAGTATTGGTACAGCTTCTGCGTGGTTTCCTTGTTGTTTTGCATGTTATACAAATACGGTCTCAACAGAAGTCGCACAATTTTCGAAGATCTTTTTTTTTCCCCCTTGGCACTACGCCCCAGTGGGCCTAGGCCTACCTCCATGAACTTCTCCGTTCACTTCGGTTTCTAGATCTTACACATTCGGTAGGACTTCTGGGGGGGGGGGTCAGCTCGTCGCAAGGCCTCTACCTGTACACAAACACAGAAAAACGCACACACAAACTAAACATCCATGTCCTGAGTGGGATTCGAACCCACGATCCCGGTTTCCAAGCGACCGAAGACAGTACATGCCTCAGACCGCTCGGCTACCGTGACACGTTCACAAGTCAACAATTTTCCATATCCCTTCCAGGCGTGACTCACCAATTTTGCTGTTCAGGACATTATGTATATATGGAGTCACAGAACAATGAGGTGAATGAATCCCGTGGTACAGTGGTTATCACTCTTGCTTCGTATTTAGGAAGTTCTTTGTTCCGTTCAGACACACTGGGACAGTATCTTAAAATACGCAGTGACTTTCATTCAACATCCATCTTGATTCGTCATTCACAGTCAGCTTCTTGACGCCTATATGGTTGAGGAAGTGTCATCAAATAAACTAAAATTACGGGACGAAAAGATAATCCTGTACTGAACTAACATGCAGGTCTCTACATCGGTAATTTCAATGCTGATCTCTTCCACAAGCTAGTGTCCTAATTTTGGAGAAGACATAAGAAGCGGAGGGGGAAGATGAAATTAATTTAATATTTCTTTGTCACCTCTAGTTATTTTAATAAATCATTACTCCCAATTACATAGGCTTAGTTTGATCACTGCAGGACACAAATGTGTGTGAAAAGCTTTCCGTGTATCGGATTACATCCTACGTAAATTCCGATTGCAAGAATACAGTTGTTTTATATTTTTTGTGTTCTTCATTATTCATCAAGTTGGCCCACATTTATGTGAGATACAAATGTACTGTTGACAGCAGATACTTAGGAAAGTTATACGTTATAAAAAAAGAAAAAACAAATAAATCTATCCCTGTAACAGTCCGTGGAGTCTATATTGTTGTGAGACGTCGAGGTTCTCACATTTTCTAGACAATCGGCTCACAGATTGTGGTGAGGTTGTCGGCTTTACGCACCGGCCGCCCTTTACCCCCACGAAGATTCCTGGTACTCATTTCTGTTGGAGGCTGAGTCGACCACAGGGCCATTATGCAACTGGAAGGAGTAGGTCAGTTGAAAAAATCCACTGACCTTATCGGAAACCGAACCCTCGACCTTCCGGCTTGTAACATAGTGCCTCAACCAACTACGCTAGTGCAGTATCGAAATATGATTTAAATATAAATCACGACTCCTATCGATGTCTATAGCTTATGTTAGGTAATAATTTGTTTTGTACAATGAGACGTATTTTAAGAATAAAGTTCTATTTTGGCTATGTGAAGTAGGGGACTTAAAATTCTATGGGTACTTTTTAGTATACCGTACAAACCAACTTCACACTAGTCCGCTTGTGATTTAGAATAGCATTTCCCAAGTGGACTTGTGGCTTAGGCTAAACATGTAGATAAAAAATGGCATGTACCTCGTGTAAATGTTACATAGAACACTGGGCGTAGAGTAATGCAGGGCCAACAGATTTTTGCATCGAAATCGCTACTTTCACGTTGTCCAGAACTCCGCGGTCCGCACATTTACACAATTTATTGTTGGTTTTCTTACATGTAGTAAAAACGTATAAGGCTGATTTCATAGGCGAAACACGACCTGAAGCTCGGATATTAATTATTATTTCAGTATTTGCATAAACTTGGAGACTGGTTGTAGAGGAGGCCAGTGCTCACCCAGGGCTGTAGCGCCGAGTAGTGAGTAGGTAGGTATTTACATAAACTTATACATTTACAAAATTTTACTAATTCGACAATATTAAGAAGAGGAACATCATCATCATCATCAGTAATCTGTCAAGATGACAGGTCCACAGTCTCTTCCNACGAAGATTTACGCTGCAACAAGTTCAATAATTTCGTGAATTTCGGAATGTAGTTGCTGGCTGCTGCCGATCACAGTGGCCGCGCGATCTGAGATATGAACTGTCTTCATCCACGCGAACATTGGGACCTTGTGTTCGAACCCCACTCGAGGCATGGATATCTGTGTGAGATTTTTTCTGTGTTTATGCTGTCCTCTGTGTAGGTAGCGGCCTTTTGATGGACTGATTCCCTGTCCAAAGAGTCCTACCAGCTGTGTACAGGATTAGGAAACTTAAAAAGCGTTCAGGGCCCAACAGAGGGCTCTAGAGCCATCCATAATAATAATAATTGTTGACTGCTAATCTTAAGCACGGGTCCAAGTGGTGGTCTGCGAACAGGAGCTACGAATGTATTTTGATCTGAAGGTATTCACAGTCGAGAAGGCACATTCACATATGTATGTGGAACTGAAGAAGGATGATTTCAACATTCTTCATCGCTTATCAGGTCCTAAAACCCTATGTAACCCACAAATAACAAAAGGATTCTCCCACACATTGGTGGATCATCAGAAATTGTTTTGCGGGCCACAGGGAAACGGCGGTCGACTTCTTGCTCAGCCTTGGAGTAGTGTATCGGGTTAGGAAGCCTAAAAGTCGCCTTATGAATATTAGTGTCTTCTGAGATGTGGTGCCATGTATCCTGGTAGTGTACCGACGTTTCGGAAGAACACGTTGCTCCGTCACCAGGATAAGTTTGTGTACCTCTGAAATTTTGCTAAACTTATACCAGGCTTCCGTTCTGTTATGGGATGTAATGCCGTGTAGCCGGTTGAAGGTCAACAGACGTTTCAGAGGAATATGTCGTACCCATCTTTAATGTTGAATAAGCCTAGCAAGAAACGAGCATGAAGCAGGCAGGCATCAGGCTTTGCTGGTTTCTTGCTTGGCTTACTCTTCAACTCTGAAGATGGAAGTAACATATTCCTCAATAATGTTTGATTTTCATTGGCCTACACGGCGATATAACCCAGAAGACAAAACTCTTCGAGAACCTCAAATCCTACCAGGCTTACACGGTGTCACATGCCAAAAGACATATTCGTAATCACCGTCAAGATAATCTCAGACTTTACTCATGGATGTCAGATAAACAAAATGCTCCAGCAGTGCTGCCGCCTTTGGTAATAAGCGATGTGCCCAACCATGCCCAACGTCAACAGCCAGTCAATAGAAAGATTTATTAAAGAACCGTGCAAAAATGTCGTACGTGCCTGCAGCGTAGGAAGGATTTGCATGGTACTCGTCACACTGTTCAGGATCGTTGTCCTAAACTGCAGTGACAGTGCACTTATTATTGTGTACTTGCTTCAAAGCTGTGGCTATTTATGTCAGCGTAAAAGTCTGTGTTTACTTCTAGACCAACCTCCTTACTTGCATCAATTAAAGTGTGTGTTTTTTTCTTTATGGTATCTATATTATCACCCAGTAGATTCACATCATCGGCATAGACCAACAGCTGATGTGTCCCGTTAATTTCAGTCCCACCTGGTTTTCCTGGACCTTCCTAATGGCATATTCTAAAGCAAAGTTGAAAAGCAGTGGCGATAAAGCATCTCCTTGTCTTAGACCATTCTGGATAGGAAATTTATCAGAAAACTGTTTACATTTACGGACTTTACTATATGTTTCGTTTAAACACATTTTAATCAGCCTAACTAGTTTCATTAACTCCTCTGCACTTTGCTCTCAAATTCTCTCAGTCTGCTTTTGTCCATCAGATTTATAGGTCAAGTTTTCATCCCATGTAAAACCACAGGTAAAATGTGAAATGAACAGATAAGTAGAATACAATTCAAATGTCCTTTAATTATCAACATTACATGCATTGATTGGCCAGACATTGTTGGGTGAAGAATTGCTATGGAAAGAAGCATATGTACAGTGAACATGCACAGCATGTCCTATCTTTCTGTGCATTCTTCCCCAATCAATCACTCTAGCACACTAGAATATAAATATACACAACAAAACTCATATCACACTGAATTGTCAGTAAGTTGTACCATTTGCTTGCTTTGCTACATTTGTACACTTCAGTTACATTTCTGCTACATTTTCAAATTAGCCTCCACCACAAAAAGTAAAAACCTAAATAATTCAAAGAAAACAGGAAGTTCCATTTCAGAATCATTTTTAATCCTCAAAATATAACAAGCTGAGGAACTGTGGTAAGTTTCTTGCAAAGAAAACACAACTGTCTTATAAAAAATGTGCCATAAATATTTGATTACACAAGGACTCAAATTACAGTTGAGTACTACAGCAGTGCTGAATATGTACCAATAGGATAGCAACGGCATATTAATTATAATGGTGCCCAGGTTTCAAATAGCTGGAGGTAGTGACACAAGAACTGTAAACAGTGAAGTAAAGCAAAGCTATCCCTGTACCAGTCCGTGAAGGCCCATAGGGTTGTGACACATATACTCCCCAGGAAAAAATTATTTAATTAATTCCTGGTACTCATTTTTGTTAGAGGCTGAGTGAACCCCAGGGCCATAGTGGGACTGGAAGGGTTAGGTTAATTAAAAAAATCCAATGACCTCATCGGGACTTGAACCCGCGACCTTGCGGCTTATAGCATAGTGCCTCAACCAACTACGCTACTGCGTGCCCTGAGTAATAGCATACAAATTGCAGATAGTGCCCAGTCTCAGACAGGTGGGTAGTGACAAGAAACTTTGAAAATTATGCCAAAAAAGAAAAAAATAGTAGTGTCTGGATACTAGCAAATAGTAGGTGCAACCCTGATAGAAGCTGAATAGTGCTGTAATTAAGTCCAAAACAATAACCAGATACTAGCTGAGAAATTGCTGCATCTTAAACACTGACTAAATATAAGCACAGAAATTATAGAAAGTTTTCAAGTCTATGACAGTAGCCACATATTAACATATAAATAATGACTTGAGTTAAAAATAATAGGCCTAAACTGGTCAAGAATTGCAAACAGGTGTCACATTTCAAAAAAAGAAGACAGTGGCTAGTCTCAATTGTGTACCATCACAGAAATTATAAATAATGTTTGGGACTCAAATAGTAGCTGGGTACAAGCACAGATGCTGTAAACAGTGGCTGCGTCTCAGTTTCTTAATGACATGGAAACTGTATGAGTAAACAGTGTCTTGAGTCTCAGATAGTTGGATACTGCCCAGAAATTGTAAACAGTGGCTGAGTTTCAAAAAGTAGGTGGGTATAAGCACAGAAACTGTAAATAGTGGCTGGGTTTCGGGTGGTTGGGTACTGAAAGAAATAGCAAATGGTACTGTAAAGGTTGGATCTCAAACTGTAGCTGGGAATGCACAGATGTTGTAAACAGTGGCACGAGTATGACATGGTTCAATATTAACACAAAATAAAATAGTGGCTGGATATCAGCCAGACACTTACACAGAAAATGTATGTTATATGCGAGCCTCATACAGTTGAGTATCAACACAAAAATTGTAAATAATGGGTAACACTCAAATAGCCAGATACTAACACCGAAATATGACCAGTGTCTGGTCTCAAGTAGTAGGTGGGTAGTAGTACAAAAACTGTAAATAGCAGCGGAATACCAGTATAGAAATTTTAAATTTTTAAATAGTTGCCAAGTCTCAAATAGTAGCCAAGTGCTAGCATAGAGTGTGCTAGTGTGAAGTGACATCTTGCTCCACATACTGGAGTTCAGTTACACCTTCAAGTCTATCAGTAAGAATTAGAAAAATTCAGTATCACTTACCTAAAAATAAACAAAATTTGATCCCTGTACATAAGCATTTCACTATGAAGGTTTATGGAGGCAGACACTAGACTGAGGAGACTAGTCAACATTATGCCTTGCCCTCCTATGCTCCAGTGTCTATTTGATAGACAGTCAGGTGGTCCACATTTTTTGTGCTGTGTGTGTTAATGTAACAGGTATAATGAGGGTTCAACCCACCCATCAGGAGGTTGACAATGTCAGAATTGTAAATTTCAGTTGAAGAAATCCACCATATTCTGAAAACATCCACAATTCAAGCCCCAAACATATACAAGCAAGATAACTGTTACTGTCCCCTTCAGCCACCAGGGATGTCTACATGCCCTTTCTTCATATATTAAACTCCTAACAGGCCACCAAATGGATGGCAATACCAAAGAAGCACTGAAATGCAGCACACTGTTCATGATTGGTTTTGCCAGCAGACTACAATTCTATGAGAAAAATATGCAGCATCTAGTGGTTCTATGAGATGCACACTACAATTGTTACAGATACCTTGACTGTAGCCATTACACACATTTCTATTGATCCTACCTTACAAATTTTCAGAACAGAATGTATTCAGAACTGCAATCTAAAAACTGAAATGGGGCAAATGAAGTTAGGAAGGAAGATATCAGTTTTCATGAATGTACACAGAAGTATAATTTTAATTTGTTGTAGTGACTGGCTGCTACCAGAAACCTACCCAGTTACCACAGTAATAATAATGAAAGAATACTTAAAATCGACATTGGATAACTTCTAGACACAATTTATGATCAGGCTTTCTGGGTCTAGTTTTCAAAATGCTGTTGCATTTCATTTGATTGCATGTAGTATGACTTTAACTGTTTATTATGGAGTAGATGCTTGCTAACACTGAAACTCTGAAGTATTAACAAATAACATAATCATTTTTCTAACAAAAACATTTTCAGCCACAATGTATGAACATACCCTCACTGGACTGAGAGGACCAGTAGAGCGCCAATTGGACCAGTGATTCCTTGGACAGCTGGCAAATCACCAATGCCATCAAACAGTGAATTAAATGGATTTCTGTTGATGCACTTTATCTCCTTCAAACAGACCACAACTATTTATAAATTTTTTTAGAGGAAATCTGGAAGATATATTATCTGTGGTATTTATGATACCATTTTTCATGAATTGTTTACATTTAGCACACAGAATGAATGCATATAGGAGATATATGTGCCTATCTATCGGTATACTCCATTTCTAAAATACAGATTTAATTGAAAGTTAGTACTTCATGTTCACATAGAGTTTTATCAGGAAATTTTAACTGTGAAGCTTGAATTTAAATTTATCAGTATTCTCAGACAAAATTACAAATAAATTTTATTTTATGGTATGGTGCTTGTTCCTAACTTGCTTTCTTGCTATACATTATGAAATATAAGTTTTCACTTTTGCAAAGCTAATCACACTGTGCACTACTGCACAATAAGAAATTATTGTTCCTCATATTTTGATAAATACTCATATTGAAGAATGTAGATCATAATGAGATTCGTATTTAAGTATCAATTTTTTGTAGGGTGAATCATTTTCATGAAATTCCAAAGTGTCTGTTTTGAGTTTCATATGAAGCTGGGGTTTGAATTTGCCTGGCAGCTTTTAGTTTAAACCACCAGTAACAGGTTTCACAGAAATCCATTAAATATCTCCAGTGTTGAAACAGGCACCACACCTTCCCTTACATACACACTCTGTGCAAATAATCATAATACTCGTATGTTGAGAATATATGCACTTGTACATGAGTTTTACTGGTAAATAAGAACTTGGAATTAACTTAAATACCTAATTACATGAAATTCTACAGGGCACCTCATAAGAAGACACACTAATAACAGATATATATTAAACCAAGAGATGGAGGATGCTCAATTTGTGTATGGAGGCAAGTCATATTATACTCTATTTACTATGGGATTGAGGCTGCATCTTTGTCAATTAGTGACAAAGACCTTTACATAATTAAAAACTTATTGGAGTCTGTTTTAACATACTTCTGATATTCATACATTGGTGGGTAATTCAAACATACTTACATAGGACTCTTCTTCCATAAGTTTGCCTACACAAGGTATGATATACCCATGGATGAATGTTTAATTAATCTGTTATTGAATTTCAACAACCACATTCCAATTTATGTCCTCATTTGTCTCTCTGTCACCAAAAGTTATGATGAAGTGGCTGGCACTCCTGCTTTGCATTTTAGAGGTCTGAGGTTTGAATCTCAGCCCCACGACTGGATACCCCGAGAGATACTTTATGGTTTTCCTCAGATTCTCCATGCAGTTGCTGAGATGGACAAGTGCCTTAAATTAGGACACAACTGCTTTCTTATTTATAATTCACATTTTGTGCTATGTAACCTGTTCAGTGTAAAAAGTGTCACTAAATAAACTAAGAAACAACTCTTGACATGAGGAAAAATAAATATAAGTAACAATCATATATATTTAATTAGATTATAATTCAAGCCTAGAATGTGTTTACCTCTCTGATAGAAGAACCTGAGGATTCATAATAAATCAAAACCTACCACTGGACATTATCCTGAGCCAGTTCCATCCACCCCTCATCCTCACAATACATTTTATTAAGATGCAACTTCATGTTACCCTCCCACATCCCTCTCCCTCTCTTTCTAGCTTGCAAATGGTTGTTTTCTATGAGGTTTCCCCACCAGAATTTTGTATGCATTACTTTTCTGGAACCTAATATCAATATCTTCATAATTATCGGTTTTGATGTTTCATAACAATTGGAGAAAAGCATGTTAACACTATTCTAGCTTATTTTTTATTTGTGTTGATAACAGAATTATCTGTCTAGCATCTGATCTCACTAAAAATTATTTCAGATAAAGTGCAAAAACAGAAAGTATGTCTGGGTTAATAGGATCTAAGATATACCGCATTATTAACTGTTTGTGTTGCCTGACAATGCAACCTATGAGAACTGACAATCCTTATGGCAGTGTATATTTGCATATGATGCAGATTTATTGTCCCACTAAATTTGTTGCAAAATACTATATGGTGCACAAGAGTAAGACACTATGTATGTATTATTGCAAACAAAGGATTATTTAAATCATACAGTTTATACCATATTTATTTACATATATTTTAAGCTTCATTTTGCGTTAATCTCCTTCTAGTAATCAAATCAATGCAAAGATCTGAGCTGAAATTGCAGAGGAAAAGTTCATAGAACTGTTACAGAAAATCCAAGAAAGGTTAAAGTTACTCTGGATAAAATCTTTCACTCAACTGTTTTGACAGAGTGGAAACTTGGGCATTGATTAAGAGAGATGTAAGCAGATTATATGCAGCAGAGATGAACTTTGTATGGATTATAAAAGAACATACAAGTAGGGATGAAGTCTGAAACCACCATATTAGGCAAGATATAACAGTAAAATCATCATACTGCATAGTTGGACATATGGACATGTTACATATGGATGAAAACAGGATTCTTTTTTACAGCATCAGAAATAAAAATGGTGAATAAATGAAAAGTGGAGAGACCAAATGAAACAAAGCGAGGGATAATACATTGTGAAGTCCAGTTATCTGGTGTCCAAGTATTTGGAATTCTCATCCAACCAGCAAAAATTTACTATTTTCATGAAGTTAGTCAAAAAAGATCTATGATACGAGAATGGTTGTAAGCCACATGGCAGTTCTCTCAGCCACTACAAGCAGTGCTATTCATCATCCTCTCACACGCAGGTTCCATTACGCTACGGGCTAATTGAATTTGTGATTCTTTAACAGTATCTGTATCAGAAATATTTCACCCATCAATTCGCTGTGTTGCATAGGAAGATTCTCACCCAAGAACTAATGTGCAAACATGTTGCTTTCATCTTATATTATGTTTCTGTGAGAGATTTTTTCACATAACTGGCAGACTCCATTCTCCATACATGCCAGATAATTGAAAGTTAACAGTGTAAAATAAGGGAGTAGGAGAAAAGCAGACACATGTGCAAAAAGAATGCTTATAGAAGAACAGAGAACACTGGAGGAACTCTTGTCACTAGGCAACCCACCCTGGAGGAAACATCAATGCATGATCATCATGCTCTGATTTGCATATCTGTGCCTATTAACTTTTGGACCATTTGACTGGGTTCATGAAGCATGGTGTGAATGTCCAACATCTGATGCCACCACACCATTGTACCTTCTGATTCTTGCTGTCAGCCCATCGTAACAAAAGTGCAAAATTTGGGAGAGGGGAAATGCTGGTGCTATTAAATTCAGAGTCCTAAAAATATTAATCTCTAAGAACCATGCAACTTTTAGACATCCCATTTTTGTTGACAATATCACATAACAAAATGCTGAAAGTTACTTGTTCCTATGCCTAAGCGACACATCATGGATGTGTACGGTGTGAGCGGAAGTATAGCTCTACACATTTTAATCCACTCACTAGATTGTGGTGATTGATCAGCTTCAGGTTCCAACTACTTTACTGCCATTAGTTTGGAAGCTTGGAGGGCCCCAGAGCTGGTCTGCATATTGTGGCAAAAAGTAACTCAACTGCCTCTGCTGGAACCACAGGCAATTACTATACTGGCCGAGATATCAAACTAGCGAACATTTCCATGAAGAGAAATGACCAAAATATGAGAGCAAACATATTAAAGATAAACAGCGGCACGCACACAGGGAACCTGCATAGAATAATATGTGAACGGTGCTCAAAGCAAGAAGTAGCCACTGCAGCACATGTAGACATAGGGCAGGTATCCCTGTGATTTAAATTTTAAATTTAAATTGTAGATTAAAAAATATATAAATCAAATTGATGAGTGTATAGTAACAGAGATTTTAAACATAACTGACAAAATCACCAAGGGGATTCTGGTATATCGGGACCGATTGATATGCAGCAATGACAATTGAGAAAGCTGGTGTTTTTTTAAATTTTAAATTACATGCAGTGTGACAGCTATGTAAGTGAAATACACCTGATGATGGCCAGTTACAGCTGAAACATGTAGTGCAAAAAAAGAAAGACAAAGAACTACAATAAATTGTTGCATTTACGACAGTATTTATATTAAACATATAGAAGTGCAACATGGTGGTTAAATATAATATGAGAAAAAAGGCTTCAGATGATTCTATAAAGAGGCTGCAAATTTCTAAGGAAAAATATGTTAAAGCTAAGGTAAAGTTGTCCCTTTGCCTACATGTCGAGCTGTGAAGGTATACATGTCAGACATAGTCAGTGAATGAAGTTCAGTGGTGAGTTTCATACACCATCCACATTACTCCCCAGGGAAACAGCCCCTGTACCTACTGGATAGAGGGCTGGATGGGTCCCAGGGCAATGGTAGTGACAGAGAGAAAAATCTCTGCCCATGCTGGGGTATAATCTTTCATCCTTCTCTTAGTCAAGACTAAGCACTCTGTTTCTTGTGTACGAGTATATTATGAGGAAGCTGCAATTAGGAAACACACTGCCTATAGCATTTCACAGTGTTACTGGAGATAATGAAATATTAGTCCTTCTTGTCTTGTTACGTTTCATGTTTGACAAGATTAGACATCGGATTAGTCAACAGTTAAAGCTATTCACATCTTTTCAGAAAAAGAAAAAACAAAACTTGTGCAAATAAATATGGTAATATATTTTTTTTTCTACCAAGTATTACAGTATATAAACTAAAAGTGATTCAAAATCTGTACTTTTAAGGCAATGACCCAGGTTATCCTGGGCTATCACATTTCTTTCTTCCTTCGTTATTTCTTACATTAATGAAACATTTCATGTTGGATATTCATGATAATTGTACATTATAGGCCACTGTTTTCACAGTCTGTCGATGATTATGAACAAGAATGATCTGGCATGCTTTAAAACATGCAACCAAGTTTCTTATTGCATCAGGTATCATATTGTTTAACGTTATCCACTCCTACATCAGCATTCAACTGCCATCTGTCACTGAACATGAACTCCAAACTGCTTGATCTTTATGTGTTGGAGTAGATTTTCTGTTACATTGGAGAGCAGTCAGATTCAATACATTTAGCAGTGGAATATTATGACACTGAAAATTGTTAAGATTATTTTATGCACAACAATTCATCCAAGGCCTTCTAAGACACTTTGAAGTTATTTTCACTCTCTTTATGATACAATATGGTCTTGACACTGGCGATAATTATACAATTCAGCTACTCTCAAGTGTATCCACCAGATATCTTTGTGAATAATGCATAAAAATAGAAAACCACATTTATGGTGCCATCATTAAGTTTTGTTTTAATTTTTCCTCTTCTGTGCATATCCAAATAAAATTATAATTTATGGGATATTTATCAAAAAATATATATGGAAAAACTTGTCTTTTACACAGAAAAGGCCAAGCTGCAGAAATGACATAATAAATTTACAGTGTGATCTGAATGGGTAATATTTTTGGGAATATATTCCATAATCACAGGTGCATTGTATTTGTACCTAATGAAATGTCTAAAACACTTCATTATAGAGGGAAAGTTTAATGAAAACCTGCCCACCAAATGGTCATTAATGAAACTTTGTATTGCCAATGTGATTAAATCAAAATCCATCAGGCCCGGCCCCGCAGCATAAAATTCTAGGTCCAACAACTGTTAGCAAGATGAGTGACTATCATCTTTTTCAATTTCTTGGAACTCCTATTTGTGCAATTTTCATACCTATGTGTCTCTGAAGAGGGCATGCTAAGTGTGTCTGCAAAGTGAACAAAATTCTAAAAGACATTTGGTAATGCAGTGACATGAATCATAAAGCATGACTTCCTGTGACCAGGCATACATCCACTATAATCTCCATTAGGGACATATATACAGCATTTCCTTTAAGCTATATATTCAACAACCTTCCCCTTATAAAACTTTTTAGATATAATTTTGGAGCTCTTAACCCTATGACTGCCAGACATTGCACTATCAGATCATATAAGCCATTTTACATTCCCAAAGTAAAAACTGCTGATCTACAAGAAAATCAACATGGAGCACCTGTTGGGGCCATTTATGGTGTACATTTATATGAGGGTGTAAGAAAACATTTCCATCCCCTCTTTGTAAATATAAGACACTTTAGATGCAATATTTCTTGTTCAAAAAGAGTATACCCTCTCAAGATGAAGTCAGGCAGTGCTGCTGACAAATAAACAGTACTCTGGAACATCAATAATTATGAAGAATATAGTATTTCATTTAATTATGGGAGAGATTATGATTGTCATTTCCTGTGTTCTGTAATTCTCTGGTAGTTTCTTTAATGACATTGACAGTAGCACTGATGAATGGCAGTGTAATCAGTGAATAATGAATGGATCAGGATTAGGGAGGAAGTGTTCCTGATATAATCTGTGGTACTATTGCAGTAATTGGAGAATGGAGAGACAAAGGACAACCACTAAAATCTCAGGATACGCAGTATACTGGCCTAGATTCAAACCAGTCACTTCCACTGAATGAGTAAGTTGGCTCATGAGGTAACAATTCTGACCTGTATTCAGGTGTCCAGTTAAAATCTTTGCCAAGGCACTTCCTGACTGGAGATTTCATGGCTTTCATTACCTTTAGGCAACTGCCAACCAAAACAGTACTGAAAATTAGGGCATGGATGCTTCCTTCAACATCCTCCAATTCATTAGTCACTGTCTTTCACTCATTTGACACTATATAGTTTGAGTTTTTTTTATTGCTAGTGTGGTGGGACTAAGTCACTTGTACTGTGGCCACTTCTGGCCTATTGTACCAGCCCCAGATGATCGGTGAGGATGATTGTGGAGCAGTTGGTGGAATGAAGATTGGCAGGGGAAACCGAAGTACTCAGAGGAAACCTGCCCCAGCGCCACTTTGTCCACCACAAATCCCACTTGACCAGACCCGGGATCGAACCCGGGCCACCGCGGTGGGAAGCCAGGGACTAACCGCTTGAGCTATGGTGAGGCCTATAGTCTGAGTTACTGAGTGTCATTAAATATACTACATGTAAATAAACAAATAAAAAGTAAAAAATATTACTACTTGAACCAAGAACCAACTTGACTTATGAATTTATGTTTCACAGCTTGGTGAAAACAAAACAAAATGTGATTTTTGTTTTCATTCAATAGCTTTCCAGAAATAACAGTTAGACTTACCATCTACTGTAGTGTTTAAATCAGAGTCAAGATTTTTAAAATGGTTCAAGGAACATGGAACTTAAGTATGGAAATTTTGAGTGTTTACAAAAATATGTGTTTACCACATCACTAAAAAATTTATTTGGGGCTACACAAAGTACAGCTGGCAGTCCTGGGGTTAAATGTAAACATTGTGTGTTTCACATTATCTTTAATGAGATAAAGACATTTTTCCAGTATAAACACATGCCTAATATAAGAATTGACATAATTTATCAGAAACTTCCAGAAGATACTACAATGAAGCACAAATAGGCTGCAGATTCCAGACTGTTTAAGCTATTATTTTGGACATTGTCCATCATCTGAGATCACTAGAACAATTATCTTTTGTTAATTAGTTCTATTTGCACCTTCAAGATAACAGGATATGAAAGAAATGCTACTATATTGTGTCCCTTAGAAGAGAATCTGCTTTGCCGGGCCCACTGGTACACCTGTCATCCTACCACAGTCCATGGTTTGAGGCCAGTTAAACTGAAGGTCCCAACAAAGTAGGTTTTATTTCATATCCTGGTCATATGAAGACAGAAACAGAATGAAGTTCCCTAATATAAAGTTTTAATAAACTCTGATAATGGACGAAATTAAACATATTAGCTTTAAACAGTATGTTACACTATAGTCAAAAGCTTTAAATTTATATTTCAGGTTGTTTTCCAGTCAAGTGAGCACATAATCATAACTATATCTGCATGCTGCATAGTCACTCAACTTGTTATGAGATATTCTTTTAGGGAATCCCAAAGTCCATTGCCATGTTCACAAGAGTTCACCACTGGATGCTGTAGTGATCCAAATGAATCCAATCCACACCCACATAACCTGTTCCTCTAATACCTACTCCAATATTATCCTCCCTTCTTGGACTCAAAAATGGTCCAACCCCTTCAGGTTTCTCAATGTAACTATCTCCTTCATGCATTAAACATGGAATAATAGGTCCAAAAGTGTATTCTTTGCATTCTGAAAGAACAGGGTTGCTTCCTCAGAACCTATTACTAAGCTGTGTCTGGCAGTCAGCTATGCCCATTGTTCAGCACAGACAACAGTACCATTACTCTCATGAAGAATACTACCATGGTGACCATGCAAATGTTTTTAGGCAGGAGACATGTTAGTGCCATTCAATTTAGAACCCTGGTGTTTTCTATGGTAACAGATTTTTTAAAATTATGGCAATTTTAATAACTTATTTTTTAGGAAAAAGACGAATAACAATATAACAAACCTGCAGAATACTCTGGTGTGATGATTATAACTGATGAGCCATTCCAACTCAACCTGTGATATCTGTACAGTGACTTTGTACAAACACAAGGTATTTTAAAACTACACAAAGAATTTCGTGGTTTGAGACTCTTCTTCACAAAGCATGCCCAAGTTTGTGTGTGTGAACTGCCAAGTTCACTCTAAAGTTCCCCTTTACTACTGCTATATATTTGATGGGCCAAAAGTCACAATTGCGGTTAAATTATGTGATACAGAAATGAGAAAGAAATAAACTTTATATTCACATATGTAAGTATCTTTAGTGAATTCCACTGTAATCATTACAAAGCAGTTCAATGTGCAGTTTTCATTCATAGTGTTTACATAATGGCAAAAGTGTGTCTAATTAAATGGTTTACTCTTCAGCATTGCTCATTGAGAAGTTAAGAATTGTATGAGGCAAGTGAGCGATCAAAATTGCCTCACAGAATATGGACATCTTTCTGTTGGGGTACTTTTTGAGCAACATGTTGTTACACAGTATGTATACTATGGACATTATCTCTTATTAAGTTATCGGATGGGCAATAAAGAAATTCTTATTACTGTGACACTAAAATTCAATGTAACCAGATAATAGGACTATCCACATGACTGACAAAATTTTCTCACAGAAAAATATGTGTTTATATAATATTGAAAATGGATAACCTCAAATAGTACATGCATTATATCAAGTGTGTAAACTCTTCAAGAGCAATATGAGTTACTTCATGAGAACACTGCATATTCATGACTGTTACTCTATGTACTGATTTTTTTGGACTGCCAGACTACATAGAAGAGTATTTCCATATTTGGCTCTGAATAAATTGACAATATATCTCACTGATCATTTTCGTGGGAGAAGAGCATGAGTAACAAGAACTATCCCAGAATGAATTTGAACTGCAAAGAAGGAACAGACTTTCAACATCTCTTGTTAATGTGTATGCTGCAACATTAAGGACAATGAAGATAAATAAAATAAATTAAAAATATATTATATCTTTCTCATGGTTATGCCACATTTTGGTCACCTTGCATGTGCTCCCAATTGTGACTTTAAGCCCACTCTGTATCTTCACAGACAAGGTATGCTGAATGTGACAAATCACTGGAGATTCTTGCTGAGCAGAAGATTGTTGTGTGGACCTGACAAGTGTCTGATGAGCTCCTGCAAACTTTCAAATGAAACTTCACAGAAGCAGCAGTTAAATCGACCTTCACCCCCTTCACTGATCACATTTCGATGCACTGAACACAGATGTTTCAATAAATGTGCTTTCTGCTTGAACATGGCTACACACAATCGACATGCAAATGGTTTTTCACCAGTATGCACACGCAGATGTGTCTTGAGGTTCCAGCTCATACCAAATTGTTTACCACAGTACTCACAACGATATTCTCTAACTGGTGGGGCTTTCCCAGGTGCTAAGGATGTCGCTGAGCCACCTTCCCCACCAAGTGATTCACCACCTCCTGGATTCACCTGGGCTTGACAGATTGACCAAGGGCCCCATCCTGCTCCAATTTCTCTTGCTCCAAATTCAGCTGAGCCTGACAAGCTGCCATCTCCACTGGATGGTCGGAACTTGACTTCTTCAGGGCCATGTTGTTGCGGTGGGGAAGTTAGATCTCCAGGTCCCGGTGAAGCAGTGGGGCGATCTAGGTACTGTGGTGCTGATGAGGCAGCCAGTGGAAGAGGCAGATGGCTGTGAGGACCACGCCCACGATGTACTGGGATGTCATCAATGTAGGATGGACATAAAGGTACAAATGGTGGGTTCTGGGCAGGGGAATTGTGGAACCCTGGACGGCGTTTACGATGTGGAGTGACTACATAGTTATCAGGTGATGTCTGCATTGTGTCAGAAGGTTTTCCTACATCATCTGGCAGCTTACAGTCTGGTTCTGGTTCAGAATAGAAGCTGGTGAAGTGTGGCTTTCTCTTGGTTCGGTGGTGAAGGTGGGCAACATCTAGTGGAAGAAGAGATGCCAGGGTCTTATCATGGGGTTGGTGATGTCTCTCATCGCTTTCAATGCCTAATGGAAAGTCTCTGATAATTTGGACACCTGTTGGCTTCTTACGCCTGGAAGGCTGTAAATAACAATTGTTACTTATTACAAAACAAGACAACTATCAAGTGTAACAAAACTTTTACTAAAACATTGAGTCAATAAAATTACCTCTGCATGTTTTGGTCCTATAGGCCCATTTCTGAGGTTTGTGTAATAAAAGAAAATTGCTTAGATGTACATTTAAAATTATGTCTAAAGTATTAATATCATATTGCATATTTCTTCTGAGTACAAGAAGAAACTCTGGTATCTGTTTCAGTTGCTTTATCTTCAGGAATGTTGTTATGTTGTTTCTATGTGTTCATCATATGAAGTGTTGAGCAGTACTTTGTTGGTAGGTTTGTCATATCTCTTCTACTGTTTGTATTGGTTATGTGCTGGTGGAGATATCAGTGACATAAGCCTATAAAGATTGTTCTATAGGAGCCAAACATGTAAAGCCAACTTTATTGACTCAACATTTTAGTAAAAGTTTTGTTAGACTTCATGTTTGTCCTGTTCTTTACAATTAATATAAAATGAAGCTGTTGAAGGTAACAGATGTTCCCTTTACTGAATTAATGAAATAAAATAGCACAATTTTAATGGTTTAGAACACTCTTCCTTTCACCCCCACCAAACGCCTCTCAAAGTTTAATAATAATTTTTATAAGCTTTCATATAAATACTGTTCTCATTTGACAAACATCTGAACGATATTCTCCCCCTGTTCACTGAGCTCCACAGTGTGTCTGGAGTAAGAGTTGCAATGGCTGCAGTGATTTTTCCCTGTACTTTTTTAAATTAATAAGTTTAATTGAACGGGCATCATTTTTTACCCCAGAAAGAAGTGCAATATAATCAGGTCAGAACATCCATGTTGACAGTTAATAAAACCACCTTCACCAGTACAGTTACTGAAAAATTTGGAATTAAGGCTTCTTGGACATTTTGTTAAAAATATAACAGGAACTTAGATTTAAAGTTCACTATCCTCAATTTGTGGAAAGGTATACATTTCTCCTTCATGGCATAATTGCAAATATCAGTTAATGTGCCATCAGAGTCACTACATATGACAAACCATGAAAACAAGAAAAGTAAGTGTGAGAGTTTGAAGAAACACTAAAAAATAATCAGTTATTTGATTAAATATAAACTTTAGGTACCCCCGTATATATATACATAAAGCAGAATGCAGTAAGATGATGTGAATCATATTTGTAGCACAAAAGGATAGATTTGCTCTCACAGATATCTCAGAACACTTCTGTTCTCAATTCAGTTGCAGATAAGACCACGGTTTTATACTCCCATTTACATCTAAGTCAGTGCAGTGGTCTTTTTCCTTCTGGTTTCCTACCATATTAATGTATGCACTACTGCTCCAATGCAGGATGCATGCCCTGAACATCTCATCATCCTTAACTTCATCATTCTAATTATATCTGGCAAAAAGTACAAGTTATAAAGCTCCTCATTATGCAGTTTTCTCCAGCCTCCTATTATTTCATCCATCTTGGGTCCAGATATTCTTTCCTCAGCACCCTGTTCTCACACACCCTCAGCCTGTGTTCTTCCATTAATGTCAGAGATAAAGTTTCACACCTATACAAAACTGCAGATGAAATATGAATAGAAATGCTACCAAATATGTTGCAAAGTATGTACAATTTAAGGATTTGTTGCAAAATGGTTATAGGTTCATTTCTATGCTACTTTTGCTAATTCAGAAGAAAACACAGCCTCACAGTATTATATCTGTGAATGACAATCTCAAGAAATTAAACAAAAATCATTATGAACATCATGCCACTAAAGTCTCCACTTTGCCATTGTACTTTTTCCTTTAATTTTTCTGTCAATAACAGTGATCTGACAGAGGTACATACTTCTGAAATGTGAGCAGTGCTATTGTCATGGTCCCATAAATTTTGTGTGGTACATCTCTGAAAAATAAGTAACTTGTGTTGTTAAGGCAGTATTTTTGCAGAATGTAAAAAGACAAGACATCTGTAAGAAATCTAAGTGTAGATGCAGTAACTAATGAACCATTCCAACTGTGCTTGTGAAATTTGGAATGGAGATATACTGCAAACATTTCAGGGTCCAGAAAATACTGTAATTATGAGTATGTTGTTTTCATATGGGGCCTGTGGGGCTGCAGGCTAATTTGGAGAAGCAACCTAACTACAACAAACCTTTGTGACAGTATCTCTGTCAGATGTGTCAGCACTCAATTCCCTATGCTCGCCTACATCAGCACTCCTCACATGACCCGGGGACTGTGGTGAGTCACTGCTCTCATCAGCATTCGACATAGACAGGTTCACTGGATTCAATGAGCTGCGTCTCCTAACTGGTGTCAACTTCTGGTGTATGCTTCTGTCCCGAACATTACTGATTCGCCCAGCATCTTTTCCGTCATCTTCTGCCTCACTTTCTTCCTCTTGAATTTCTTTTTTCACTGTCACATTTGCCAGTGGAAATTCTTGGGTCTCACTTTTAGTGTCACACTTATTTGCAGAACCACCACACTCATTTGAGATCTCATCTGTGCTTTGCTGTTTGTTGCTGTCTCTGCTGGCTTTCCCTGATCCTTCCTTGCCACTAGATTCAGAGTTCGTGGAACTTTCACTCAGCTGTGGTTCACACTGCCTTGGAGATTCTTTTCCTTGTGAATGGGCTGCTTGTGGTTCTGAATATTTTTCATCCAGAAAGTCGGATTTTATCTGAAGAAGCTGGATGAGTTCACGTAAACTATCAACATCAGAAGACTGGAAAACAATTATAAAATTAATTAAAATTCACAGACACGTGCATCAGGTAGGCATGAATTGCATAAAAGATTTTAGCATACAAATAGAAGACCCAGAAGGACATAAATAGGTTGTAGAATGGAAGGTGGATGCAGCTGTCTCAGTATGGTGTCCAGTGGCAGGTTTTGGTATTAGTGTTGAGGTTAAAGCACCAACGTTACTTGGTAGGAAGGCTGTGGAATGGAAGTTGGATGCAACTGTCTCCATATGGTGTCCAGTGGCAGGTTTTGGTATAAGCAGTGTTGAATTTTTGGGTTATATTTCCATTCAGTCAGTTACTTATGACATGAACTTGGTAAAACAATTCAGTCTTCAGTATCACTAACTTCAATAAGAGTATGAGTGCCAAAATAATTTTGGGTAAACAGTGACATTCAATACAGCATGAAGAAATACATTATATATAATGTGTATGTGAGATTCCTTTCACAGTCTTGCTTGTGCCTGAACATAAACCTGTCCAGTGTACATATTCTGTTAATTCCTTTCTGAATGCATTTGCTCGAACATATGCCTGGCCAGTAAATAATATACTGTCAATTCCTTTCAGAACGTTGTACATGCCTGAACATGAACCTGGCCAGCATATATATGGTGTTGATTCTCTTTCGAATCTTTTTTGCATATGAAAGTAATACCATCAATTGCTTTCAGGATCTTGTTAAGTACCTGAACATAAGCCTGGCCAGTATACAGGAAGTCCAGCAGCAGCCTCATGTCTGCAGCACGCACACCAGGGAACTGGATGGTGACTGGGCTCTCAGCAGACGGAGTCTCCTGGAGAACCTGCTTGATTAGAGGACTAGATGATGCTAAAACAAGGCGATGTGCCCTTAACGTCTCCTTTCCCTCGCATACAAGTGCAACATCAGCAAAGCACTCTCCATCAAACCAAGTACGGATCTCATTGATTAGTGTTGTATGATGCTTGCCATAGTGCAGGGTCAGAAGACCGCTGCTGTCGAACATTGTCTGGGGTTTCCAGTCTGTGGAAAAAGAATATATATCTCAACTGTACAGTTTCTCCTATACACAATTCAACTGTGTTGTAAGAATCTGGATCCACAATATAATGTCTCTCTAAGCATTACTTCATATGGTCACCTTAGTATTATAAACAAAGCTCTGCTGAGGAAGCCATGATAATGTGTGACTGTTACAACATCTGAAATCTGAGAATAAGTGGAGGATGACAGAATGCTTGCAAAACAAGAAGAGGAAAATATACTAATATTCATCCTGTTGTTGGAGAGCCTGTTCACATTGGCAGTGTGACATGGGAACTGCAACTGCAACTGAAAATTACAATCAAGTCAATGACTAGCAGAAAATGGAACCGCAGATACTGATGGGCTATGCATGCAGAGTTTTACCTGTGGTCTTGAACAGCAGTGAAGAAGTCTGCAATGGATTAAAACTGTCACTGGTCACTAACTTACTGTGGAATGCAGACCCACTGCTAGGCAATGACCACGAAATAAGCACCTGTACTACAGCCGTTGCTAAGAAATGGCTGCACAAAAGCATGTTCCCGTGGCAACAATTGCTCTGTTACAGAGGAACGGTGTTTTTTGTACAGTCTGTGCCAAGATGTTATAAGCAGGACAAGTTAGTGGAGTCAGTTGGTGAGTGAGTTAGATAACAGCTGGGGTTCAGCTGTTGTGAGCTGTGGCTGTGAGAAGCTGGTAGTTGAGGCTAGGGACAGTTCGAGAGCCAGAGGAAGGGGAATGTTTGATGTTGAAAGCTGCTACCAAGCAATGCCTAGTGAAGGCTGAAACAGACTGAGAAGACCTAGTGTGCTGATAGTGATTTGTGAAGTGTGTAAAACAATGAGAGCATAATCCTTACTTGTAGTTACGAGTTGTATATGTTCAATAAATCTGATTACCAAACCAAACACCGTCTGTAGTCATACTCTAACCACGTGACAACTGGTGTCAGAAATGGGACTGGATTGAAGATTGCATTGTGCAGTTACAGTGTCAAACCACAGAAGTGGAACAGCCGATGGAACAAATAATGAAAGCCTGCTGGCCAGGATGCCAGCATGCAGACTCTTCATAACCACCACTGTGAGAACCTCAAATTGTACAGAGCTCTCTCCTGTATGAGTAAATGGTTTACTTCTAACAAGTTGGTTCTGAATCTAGATAAAATAAATATAATAAAATTTACAAAATATAATTCATGACAGTATCAATTAAATATTGAATGTAAAGATAAATATATAGAAAAATCAGTAAACACAAAATTCTTTCATTTACAAATTTGTAACCCCTTAAATGGGAAAAATAATACAGATCAACTGGTTCCTAAGTTAAATGGAGCATGTTATATGGTTAGTCTACAGTGAGTATCAGCAACACTGACACTATCAAACCAATTTATTTTGCATATTTTCACTCTATAATGAATTATGGAATAATTTTCTGGGGAAATTCAGCCAACAGCAAAAATATATCTACATTAAAAGAGAAGATTCTTAGAATCAGGGCAGGTGTCAAACCTAGGAATTCATGTAGAGGCCTGTTTAAGACACTAAGAGATCTTACCTCTTCCATGTAAAGGCCATTTTCATTACTGAAATTCAGTGTAAACAAACAAGCACATTTTCAGACTAATTCAGCTTCCCACAGTGTTAACACAAGAGAGCAACTGACAACATACAATGTTTTCAAAAAGTATGTACCATGCTGGCATCAAGACTTTCAACAATCTACCATCTAGTCTCAAAAGACTTATTAATGAAAGACATAATTTAAAATAGCACTAAGTAGATGTTTAAATACACACTCATTATTATCCGTTGATGAACTCCTATTATCTAAAAATGACTCTTGGTCTAATCAAAGATTTATATAAGCAGCATAAGTGTTGTGTTGATGTACAGTAAACCCTCGTTAATCGGAATAGACTTAGAACAAGGGACTCTCAATAGATAAGAAAGAAAAAACATAAGGGTTGAATGTTTACTGAGAAGTAAAGGGGCCAGACTTCAACATACACCTAGAAAATCACTGAAACGTCTAGCCCGAAAGGCTGGAGTGTCAAAGTATAGTGCAAGAACGGCAACACAATTGCTGAAGCAATCCAATGAAAGTTAGTGTTTGGTGTGCTGTAAGTGCAAGAAAGAGCGTTATAACTGTGTTTTTAGTTGCGAAAAGTATCTACGCGTAGAGCAGACAACATTTTCAACACCTCGTGTGATGTGTGAATTGTAACTACTTCATTCCAACCATTATCATCCATCAGGCATGCTGATTCATCGGCAAATGCGCCTCACAGCAAGCAGCACACCTCTCGCAGTGAAGCGCAGAGCCGTTAACTCGTCAAGTTACTAAAAAAACCCCTGTACATATTGTACACAACCCAAACAATAATCACATACTATGGTACAAACACTGAATCTGAAAATTTCCCAACTCTCCCAACTTTCCTGGTGATATTCAAGTCAATGTTGCTCTAGCTGCTGTGATGCTGCTGTCACCAGTTGGGCAGAAGTTCGGCAGCTGTAATCACGGTATATTCACGAGCAGAAATTATGCTCATTTTCGAACATTACTTGTCATCGAAATTGTTCGCTGCTCTTCGTGAAGCGTTTAGCAGTGCGTGCCCTGATAAGAAAGCACTGAATAAGGCAGCAAGACATTTGAACGATAACGATATTTCGGAACACAGGAAGTGTTTTTTTGACACGATTAATGTGGATAGTTATATATTTTCCTTTATTGCTAGTGGGGTGGGACTAAGTCCCTTGTACTGCGGCCACTTCTGGCCTATTGTACCAGCCCCAGATGATAGGTGAGGGTGATTGTGGAACAATTGGTGGAATGAAGATTGGCAGGAGAAACCGAAGTACTCAGAGAAAACCTGCCCCAGCGCCACTTTGTCCACCACAAATCCCACTTGACCAGACCCGGGATCGAACCCGGGCCGCCGCGGTATGATGGGGACGACTGCCCACAGTGCAAACATAGCAACAGCGGTGTTTATTGCAAGAGTTCTTGGGACACTCCATGTTGGGCGTGACCTCTGGCCACCCTAATCTCCAGATCTACCACTGTCCGACTTCTGTGGAAATTTCTCAAAGAAAAGAGTATTTTCGAATAACCCACGAAGCTTGGAGGAAATGAAACTCTATCGAAGAGACTGTTGCCAGCAAAGACCCACGAACAACTGGCACTGTCGCACGTAACACACTAAAACAGGTTGAAGCTTGTCTTCGAGAAGGTGGTGGACATTTGCAGCATTTGCTACGAAGCTGTTGCGTAAGCTCCCGCAACAATAAATAAATAATAAAACATAAAAACTACAAAGGAACTAATTAATTATCTTGTTATACTGATGTCACATGTAAGTTTTACCTCTAGAATCAGCGTATTCTTTCGCAGCTTGAACTAATCGACCCATACTGCAGTAACCGACTTAGTTCTAAATCGAAAGAAGGCGATTTTCTTAATTTTACAACTGTCCTCCAGAAGACAAATATCCGAATCTGCGGCAGAAGGCAACTGTTTGTGCAAGCTTGCACTTGTACTTGCATCTGCACTTTCTCACTGAACAAGCTAAATAAATCTAAACGGAATCGACTCAAGGACAATAGTCTTACGTCAGTCCTTCCACTTACCACAACAAGCATCACACCTCACCTGAAACGCTTGGCGCCCGCAGTGCAGGCTCAATGGTCACATTAGTAGACCGTTATGTTTATATAATTGTAAGCATTCAAAAATCATTTACATACATTTTTGTTTACAATAACTTTTAATTTTCTATTGCGATATGTATACAATAAGCATTTAAATATACCATTCGGTTTTCTGTACAAAAGAAATGACCGTCTCTGTGATCTAGTAGTCAGAGTTCCTGGCTACAGATCCAGAGGTCCCGTGTTTGATTCTGGGCGCTACCAGATTTTCTGAGTAGTAGTGGGTCTGGAACGGGGTCCACTCAGCCTCGTGAGGATAATTGAGGAGTTATTTCAAGGAAATAGCGGATCCGGTCTAGAAACCCGAGATTAACGGCCGTGGGGATCCGTTGCGCTAACCATGTGACACCCTCTATCCGCTAAAGTTGGCACTAACTTCGCTGACAAGCGGCTGTCGCTCGGTCGGTATAGTTCGCTTGCGGACTACAGGCCACGGAGTAAAAGTGATGTGTTGCACGGTGATGCAGTCATGATCACGCTGTTGTTACTTTCCATCGACAGTAGCTGAAGATAATATTTACCGCATGCACCCTCTGTACCGCTGGTACAGAGGGCAGTGCTGCGACCCCTAGGGTGTCATCTGAATGCGCAGAGGACCTAAGTCCACTAATCGAGAGTATGAATTGAAGGAGCAAATGGACAAATCTTGCAGGAGATGCAAGCGAGAGGAATTCTTTAACTGCCGTGTTACCAGGCCCCTTATATCTGTCATACTTACTCTGATGCGCAGTTGGTGGTCACGACTGAAAATTCGTAAAGCACTAGGACTGAACTTACTTCACTTGCTGAACAAGGAAACAAACCACGATCAAATGACTTTCATAACAAAATAGAAGAGAAAAATAATATTATTTACAGTAATAGACCAAACTTCACAACGACAAACTGTAATTTTTCCCCCTGTGCCTTCTCCTCACATTCGTATTTCGAATTCACGTGGAGTCTGAGATTCATTTCTTCGCCCGCACGTCCAGATCTGATCCTGGGTTCACGTACAGTCTGAGATTCATCTCTTCGCCCCCACGTTCAGATCTGATCCTGGGTTCACGTACAGTCTGAGATTCATCTCTTCGCCCCCACGTCCAGATCTGATCCTGGGTTCACGTACAGTCTGAGATACATCTCTTCACCCCCACGTCCAGATCTGATCCTGGGTTCACGTACAGTCTGAGATTCATCTCTTCGCCCCCACGTCCAGATCTGATCCTGGGTTCACGTACAGTCTGAGATTCATCTCTTCGCCCCCACGTCCAGATCTGATCCTGGGTTAACGTACAGTCTAAGATTCATCTCTTCGCCCCCACGTCCAGATCTGATCCTGGGTGTCTTGTAGTCCTTTAAGTACCACACAGATTGTTTACCCTGAATTTACTACTGTCAGCTCTTTCCATGACGAATTTTATTTATTATTTAAAAATTCCGCCGGTCACGGTAGCCAAGCGGTCTAAGGCATGTACTGTCTTCGCTCGCTCGGAAGCCGGGATCGTGGGTTCGAATCCCACTGAGGACATGGATGTTTGGTATGTGTATGTGTTTATTCTGTGTTTCTATTGTCATGTATTTAGGTAGAGGCCTTGCGACGAGCTGATGACTCGCCCAAGAGTTCTTTAAAATGATGAAAATGAAAAAAAAAAACCTCGACACCATAAAGGTATAAGAGGAATGGATTAAGTAAGTAAGTTAAAACCCTATTCTTTTGTTCGTACTCAGCATGGCTTCAGTCAGTACAAAGCATCAACGCGTTGCAAGGCTCAAAATAAGTTTAATCAGAAAAGAAAATGCAACATATATATATATATGGTTATTTAACATCAAAGATATTCATAGCGGAAGCGGTTGGCGTTGTTACTGAGCGATAAATCTAGTTCACAATACAGAAAAGATTAATATTATTAGCGCTGGGGTTCCTTGTCTGCTCCCTTCTCCTTCAGAAGAACGCTAGGCCAAGGCTGTGCAGACAGAACGAAATACATACATAAAAATCTATCGTCACATATAGAATTCGTAACCGATATATACGGAGGAAAATATAAGTCAACGGATATAAAACTTCCCACAAAATATTCCAAGAATTAGGATTTGAGGTTTTTACAGCGGCGATGATGAAGAATTCTGTCGTCTGGGATATAACGCCATGTAGTCCGTTGAAATTCAACCGACGTTTCGGAGGAACATGTCGCCTTCATCTTTAAGGTCGAAAAATATGCCAAGCAAGAAAACTGCCTGTTTGCTGCCTGTTTGTGCTGATACCTTGCTTGGCTTATTCTTCGACCCTGAAGATCGAAGTCACATGTTCCTCCGAAACGTCTGTTTACTTTCAGTAGAGTACACGGCGTTATATATAGGACAAGATAGAACTCTTCTAAATTCCAGGAAACTTATTAACCGTCACTCTACTTAAAATTTAAACTGAAAGACTCGGACGGAGAGGTGGACATGTCTAGTACGTATTCATGGCGTTCTCGACGTTTCGAAATATATACCAGACTCTTTTCATAGTTCTTCTTCAGAGTTCCTCTAAGCAAGTGGTACGCTAGTAACTTAAAATAGGCGCTGTTTCTTTGATCGCCTCTGTGGTTTAGTGGCCAGAGTTCCTGGCTATAGGTCCAGAGGTTCCGGGTTCTATTCCCGGCGCTACCAGATTTTCTGAGAAGTAGTGGGTCTGGAACGGGGTCCACTGAGCCTCGTGATGATAACTGAGGAGCTATTTCAAGGAAATAGAGGCTTCGATCTAGAAAACCGAGATTAACGGCCGTGGGGATTCGTTGCGCTGACTACGTGACACCCTCTATCCCCAAAAGTTGGCATTAACTTCGCCGACAAGCGGCGGTCGCTCGGTCGGTATAGTTCGTTTGCGGACTACAGGCCACGGAGTTAGTTTAGGCACTATTTCCTTCTCCGGCATCTCTCCAAATTCATCATTTCGTGTCATCTTAACATTCTATATATCAATGAAGTTGATACAGCGTCGCAAAACAAACTAATGCTCAATTCGGAACTCCATGCCCAATGAGTTAAGTACGTAATTAGGTAAGTAAGTAACCTACGAAACACTAAGCTAAGAAACTAACAAATAAATTAAGAAAATACTCGTAACTCTCCAGCTACGTAACAAATAATCAAAATAATTACTCAATAAATTAACTAAACAAATCAACTAAATTAGCAGCTGCGTAATGAAGTAACTAAATAAGTTAACTGTCCGCCTTCTGATTAACCAGCCGACTAATTAAGTAACACCTGGCACAATTTCTTTCTAATGCAGCTGCTAGCTATTCAGCCGATCAAGAACTCGCCAGTTCTTGTGGAATATACACACAGAGGTGCTGCTATGACGCCATATAAACGACAGCAACTTTCCCTTCCGATTTCACAAGACGCTAAACCATCACAGTACCAAAGCATGACTTAATTGCTTTAGCGAGCATAAAGCAAACTGCAGTAAGAATGATACTATTCTGGTATACGCCTATAAGATTCTTCTTTGTGTTTTAGCGACTGTACAGGTTATACAGAGAGGAATGTTATGATTAGAAGTTACGGACTGGGACTAAGGAAGAAATGTTCGTGGGGTGTTTTAACGTAGGCCTATTGATCTGAACATCCATTCGGTGTATTGTGGAGATCTAGGGAACTTCTCCACATAGCCCTTATTTGGCCGACGTTGGAACTTGGGGGACTTCCCCAATGCGAGAGAAGAGTGCTAAACATTAGGTTTACATTGTGCCCTTTGGTCTCAAGTTTCGGTAGCTTCCATATGATTTATGTGCGACTTTGCATCTCTCATTTGGCTTGTTTTAATTTCACTGCAGATATAAAATCCTGTCAACACAGATGGCGGTATGAAAAATCATACAGCTCAATTTTTTTCTTGTAAGAAAAAACACATCATATAAAAAGGATATTGAACTAAACGTTTCACGCCATGAGAACTTGTTACTGTTACAGGTTACAGTTATTGTATGATGAGTAATTTCTGAGAAATTCGATACAGTTTGATTTGAGTAGTATATATTAAGAAATATATAGTAGCATCCTGTTGCACTCCATTTAGTGTCCCGTGGTTTCACACTCTTCACGTGCAGCACATCGTTCTATAAAACTTACACCTGATGATGACCTTACAGGTCGAAACATGTAGTGAATAACTTTTATTAAGTTTTATAGAGAGACATGTTGCACGTTAGACTGTGAAACAATTTGATACTTGAAGAATGCCGTCTTATGGGATGTGGCGCCGTGTAGATCTTGAGTGAACCGACGTTTCGGATGAACATCGGTTCACACAAGATCTACACGGCGCCATATCCCAGAAGACGACATTCTTCATAGTCACCGCTGTGAAAACTTCAAATCTTACATTTGATTCTTATATATTCAGTAGGGTTTATTATGCGGCCGATACGGAACAAAACCGTACTGAAGGTTACCGACTTCCTGGATGACACCGTGTAGTCTGGAACATGTTTACCGACGTTTCCGCTGCCTCCATCTTCGTGCTATAAGAGTAAAACCGAGCATGGGCGAATATAAGGACATAGATAGTCTAGATAGGAGCAAACAGAAGTGATGAGGGCGGGACAGCAGGTTCCCCCGATACGAAGAATAAGGGCGGTATCGCACTAGGATGCCAACGGGAGGCATGGCATCTCTGTATGTGTCGCTGCCATGGCATCCTAGTGCGATATCTCCCATAGTGATGGTCGGGAATGAATTTCAATTATAAATCTTTCGGTGTAGAAATTTGGACATGTTTTAAGGAAATAGAGATACACACAAGCACATATACACGCACGGACGTCAATGGACTGGCCTCAGACTGTCGTGTGATGTTGATTTGGCCTTTGCCTTCGTGGCAGCGATGCCAGCAGCATTAGCACTTGGCATCTTGGTTGGCAGCGATGCCAAGTTGGAAGCGCTGCCAGACAGATGCCAGGTGCGATATATGACTATACATTGAGTTTGGCCGAGATGCTGGCAGCTGCGCCATGGCCTCCCGTTGGCATCCTAGCGCGATACCGCCCTAACACGCATCAGACTACATGCGTCCCAACCCGGAAGATACCGCCCATAGTCACAGCCGTTGGAACCTCAAATCTCACAAAATTAAATTCGCCCAACAACTTTCAGTGCAGACACAAAGCCATAAGATTTCATGATTCGAGAGATGAAACTTGTGGATACCCATCTTGCTGCATAAGAAGGGAAACTGAACGTCGCAGATGATTCAAAGATGTTAATATATGAGTTCAGAGAATTCAGTAGCGGAAGTATAATCTAGTTGTATATTTAAATAAAGTGTATACTGGTAAGGTCATTTTCAAAACAAGAAATTAACTGAATTAGTCGAAATTAGGCCATTGGTATTGGTCAAAACTTATTGTCTAATTCTGGACAACTATCTCATATCATGTAAAGAAACTAATAACATGGGGCAGTGTCTCATAATCAATCGGATAGTCAAATTACACCCCATATATAACAAGGAAAATTTCAGTAGTGTATTCACAAAAGCCAGTTTAATCCGATCCATATATCCAAACTCAGATTAATTTCAACATTATGCGGTAGCGTAGTTGGTTGAGGGGCTATGCTATAAGCCGGAAGGTGACGGGTTCAAGTCCAGATAAGGTCATTGGATTTTTTTTCAATTGACCTAATCCTTCCATCCGCACTATGGTCCTGGGGTCGACTCAGCCTCTCACAGAAATGAGTACCAGGAATCAATTAAATAATTTTCCTGGGGAGTAAAGCGCGGCCGGCGCGTAAGACTGACAACCTTACCGCCATCTTCGAGCCAATTGTCTAGATAATGTGGGACCCTCAACGTCTCACAACTCTATGGGCCTTCACAGCCTGGTACAGGGATAGCTTTATTTACTTTATACCTAGATCACCCAAGTGGTTTTATAAGTAAAATTTTGTATGCATTGCTCGTCTCCATGCGTGCTACATAACCAAATCCTTTCATTCTTCTCGATTTCATCACTCTAACAATACTAGGCGACGAGCACAAATTATGAACCTCTCCATACAGTTTTGTTCAATCTCCCGTTACTTTTAATTCCTCTCAGCACCCCGTTCTCAAACACTCAATCCATGTTTGTTCGTACATCTACGTCAGGACTGAAGATTCTCAACTGAATTTAATTTGCTCTTAATTTCTCCAGTAATGCAATTCTTATTCAGGTAATGGAAGTTGCTTCTAAAATATCACTTAAATAAGAAGAAAGCCGTCTTCCGGGATGTGGCGCCGTGTAGAAATCGCGTTAACCGACTGTTGCACCTGCTTTGCTGGTTCGCTCGCGGATTTCTTGTCTTCTACCCTGAAGATGGAGGCGATACGTTCCTCCGAAACGTCAGTTAACACAATTTCTACACGGCGCCACATCCCACAAGACGGTTTTCTTCATAGTCACCGCCGTGAAAACCTCAAATCTTACATCACTTAAATAGTTTGGCACATTAAAATAACTAGGAAGATATACACGATTAAAACACGTTCTTTAGGGTTCTGCATACGCCTTGACGTCATTCATCATATGTACAGGAGCCTAAATCATTGCTGCAGCGTTAATCATGCTGCACAGTTCCCAAATTGTAAAATATGGATCCATATTAAGGTAACTCAATTCAAGAACTTAGGTTGATATTCTTGTGACTCGCCTGGTGATGACCTAGGAAAGATCGAAAGATGTAGCGCACCACTTGTGTAAAATGATAATAATAAAAACAAATGTTGTTACGTTAGTATGTGTTTCTGTCTTTATAGATATTACTGTTTTGTAGACGGTCCCATTTATGCTACTGCAGTTTATTCACTTAACAAATACCGAAATTGGAAAAGAGTATACAAAGTATTTAAGTTTATTTAAAGGAAAGTGGCTTGGAGATAGAACTGATCAAATGTCAATTGCGTATTCTCGATGAAAAAGTTACAGCCGATGGAGTGGGAAATCACGGTACAAAGGGAAAGGGTTTATTCCGCCAAATCATTTACATTTTTAGGTCTCCACTTAAAATCTAATCTAGGCTGGGAGGATGAAATTAATGCAGTAGTAAGAAAAAATGCGAAAACCCGATGAAAATCGTCAACTGTGTGAAGCACACTTGGTGCGGAGTGGACCCCGTGGTCTTAATAAGACTCTATAAGACACTTGTAAGACCGAGAATGGAATGTGGAACATTTTTATTCCATAAACTTAAGAAGAAACAAGCACACAAGCTTGAGAAGGCACAATATATGGCCATATGCGGAGCACTGGGCTACAGGAGTAGCACCCCGACTAATTTAATGCTAGCAGAGGTCAAAGAAATACCAATTTTTAGTAGGTTCAAACAGTTGGGAAGGAAGTGTGTGTTCAGGTGTTGTAGGTCAAACAATCATCCAATGGCCCAGCTACTGGAAGAATTATCAGCTCTAGTCGATACCCCAGGGACAGAAGAAAATGAACAACCACTGATCAACGAATATTACAAAGAGGTAACCCCTCTCGGTCATTTAATCCAATCAGGGAACTGTTCCCCAGCCTTCGACTACACATACGGAAGCCTCTTCTACGAGACTAGGGTATCTTTCGATGAGGGAAGACAAATAAAGGAAGAAGAAGACCACAACGAGGAATTCATAAAGATTTTCCAAGAAAGAATGAGAATCAGCAAATGTTTCGCCACGGACGGCTCAAAAATGGAGGACAAACCATTCGTAGAATTCGCATCGATATAAAAGATGGTCGTCGTAGTAAATCCAGGATAGATAAGGTAGCGTCCACATTCAGGGCGGAAGCACTAGCAATTGGCGAAACATTAGAAATCATCGAAAAAAAATAGGCTCGGAGCAAAATTTCGTGATTTTCTTGGACTCAGAAAGCGTATTAAAAGGCACTAGTAACATATCTACAATGAACAACACATCGCGCATTACTCAAATGCTAAAGGCAAAACAAAAAGACTGGAATCGCAAGGGAAAAAATCCAATTTTACTGAACCCCGGGGCACTGTGGACTTGAAGTTAATGAGAGAGCTGACCCGGAGATGAGGCAATCAATCAAAGAAGGCAGAGACAGTCAACTGCTATTACCAGTGGCAGATCTTAAAGTCCAGTAGAAAAGAAAGGCAAAGAGGAGCTTCACAGTTTCTGTCAAAACACCATAAGCAGAGAGGAGAAAGCTACTATGAAAGGTATTACAGGAATGGCCCGTCTCCGTGGTTCCGCGAAATAAAAATGAACCGCCGTGCCTTCGTGTCAATAAACCGTATGAGAGCAGGCCACTCCAGTCTTGAAGAAAGCTTAAGTAGATTTAACATTGTGCCTACGGCTGAATACGAATGTGGTGATGGGCTGCAAACGGAGGAACATATCTTCTGGGATTGTGAACTGTATGAGGACCAACGGGCAACAGTGGTTGACTTTTTGTATGAGAACAACAAAAAAGAATACCCAAAGTCAGTTACAGAGCGCTTAAGGCTCTGGGGAAAAAGATTTGTGCAAGATGTCTGTTACTTCATAAACAAAATTTCTGAATTTATTTAAAAAGAAAGAAGTTAACGTACAAAATATGAGTAGTATACTCTCACAGATATATTCAAAAATCGCAGGGCGACCGCTATGATACAATAAGATGATTATAAGACTGTTACGGAAGGCCGGATAGGCATTGCCTGGGCTTTTTTGTACATACATTTATCTTTTTAAATAAAAAGAGTGAGACTGTGGAGGCGTGTAGCATTCGGTATGCATACTCAAATTCTAAAAAGGGAGCCAAACTTTAGTTCCTAAACAGCCGAAACAGGATACCAACATGTGGGTGTAAAGATGGGCAATGTAAGGAAATATAATTATGATATTCACACTAAAACATACGGGTATGTGCCAAGAAAGTTTTTCGACATAAATTTATAGTGTGGATTATTGTAAGGTTGTATGAAGATTCATAATTGTGACAAATTGCAATTTCTTGTAAATTCATGTTGTTTGGTTGCAAAATATAAGAGGGAGCTATTCCATGTCCACTCAAATCGGGTCATCATGAATAAATTTCCTCAAAAAGAGAGAAAGAAGTTTAGATTTTAAAATTTCAAATTCTCACAACGGTTGTGAAGAGCTCTATTTTCTCGGATATAACGCCGTGTAATCCGTTGAAAGTAAGCCGACGTTTCGGAGGAATATGCCGCCTCCATTTTCTGAGCCTAGCCTCTGCTTGCCACCTGCTTTCGAGCTGGTTTCTTGCTTGGCTTCTTCTTCGACCCTGAAGATGGAGGCGACATGTTCCTCCGAAACGTCGGTTGAATTTCAAGGAACTACACAGCGTTATATCTAAAAAGACAGAACTCTTTAGATTTTGGATTCTCACGATACTATCTTCTGGGATGTACATGTGACTGGGATGTATGGTTAGAAGATTAGATTCTAACAACATCACACTTGTATATTCAGGAAGTAAACATGGAGTGGGCAACATTTTTTGCAGTTAACTTCTGTCAAAGCTTAAAAACTGTGTATTTACGCTACCGAAAAATCTAGACTACATTAGTACAGGTCTATATATACTTGTATAACAATGTAGTCTAATTTTTCAGTAACATAAACACACAATTTTGAAGCTTCTCCAAAAGCCAGTTATAAAAATACTTCTCACTGTTTCTTTACATTCTGAGCACATGACGCTGAGAGAATATTTAAAATAGTTTTAAGAATTTTCATATATGGCTTTGCATTAGAGTAGGGAGAGCTTGTAATTATTGTGTTTCCGGACAATATCCATCGTCCTGCTTTTATTTAAAACACAACGTTTCGGAGACTGCACTCTGTCTCCTTCTTCAGGTGGAACTTCCTCAATGGGCGTTCTGGGAAAGAAGGATCCATACTGAGTCTATTTCTTATGACCTGTAAGACTTCTTCTACTGGTAAAACTTAGAAGGTAGTTAAGATCTAAATGTTTTTGACGATGGTACGTGGTGCGTTCCGTATATAATTCCTTCTATTTTTTGTGTTAATATGTAACGTCTGAGCTGAATGTTGGTGGTGTTATAGTAAAGGTTGAACCTTCCCGCCAATGTACTGTTAATTTGGTTGTCGTGCGACAGATAGAGACAGCAGAGCAGTCTACCAAAATGGCGTCTGACATAGAAGTGCGTATGAAAGAGAAATGTGTTACTGGATTTCTCACTGCTGAACAAATTGTACCCACTGACATCCATCGACACTTGCTAAAGGTGTACGGAGACAATACAGTGGATGTCAGCACAGTGATTCGGTGGGTAGTGCGTTTCAACAGTGGCGAAAGTGAAGTTCACGACAAGCCACGCCATGGGCGTCCCTGCTCAGCTGCCACTCCTCACAATGGACAACGCCTCATCCGAACAGATCAGCAGTTAACGACCATGGGCTGTAAATTCTGAACAATACAAGATGACGCTGACTAAGCTGAAAGCCCGTATTTCCCGAGTCAGGCCAGAGAAGCAGACAACCTTTCGCTTGCAACACGATAACGCTAGACCCCATACAAGTTTGGCGATCACCGCGCACATTGCAAAATTTGGCTGGACTGTCCTACCACATCTACCTTATAGACCCGATTTAGCACCTTCAGACTTCAATCTCTTTGGGCCTATGAAAGACGGACTATGTGGGCAACATTTTCCAGACAACGATGCTGTCATTGCAGCTGTAAGAAAGTGGCTAGCCTCTGCTGGCGCAGACTTCTACGGGCGCGGCATACAGGCTCTTGTTCATCGATGGCAAAAGTGCATAACGAATGGTGGTGATTATGTGGAAAAAATAGCTGTAAGTAGCTGAAATCTTGCTCTATTTAACTGCATTATTATGATTTCTGTATCTGTTGTAGTTTTCTTAAAAAAAAATAGGAGGCATTATATACGGAACGCCCTTAGTATATTAATATAAATATTATGTTTCTGGACGCAAATTATGTGTTTTTGTGTTGGTACCATACAGTGTTTCCAGTGATGACTTGTTTTCTGACAGTTCTCTGATGCAAGACCTCATATGTGTGGGGTTTTACATATTTAAGGATTGTCTCAGTCCTGGAAAATGATTTGTGCTGTAATTGGCTTGTATACCCTATCTGGTGTTGGTTGATCCATTGGACCTGAGTAGGTTCCACCTATACCTCCACCCCTGCTACATTCTTTTTGCACAGTGTTTAATTAATGAAGTATATGTAAAAACACCAAGCAATAATATAGTAAATTCCATAATTATACACTCTGAAGTTTGGACATCAGAAAATTATTTCTGTGGTCTGTATTTCAACTAATTTAATAGTATGGCAGCATGCTGAATTCTGAACTTGGAAATGGGCTGCCTCTTTAGGGGAATGTTTCTTAGAGGTGCCACACATGAGTGAGTGAATACTTCATTATGTTCATTACAATTTACATTCAGGGGTACCAGAGTTTGACTTCCTGGACCTAAATGCTGGCATCCCACTTAAATGACTATGTCTGTAATACAGAACTCATCTATTCCTTCATACAAGCACCATTCGCTGATGCCACTGGTACCACACATCCTTCTGGCCATGTAAATAAATCTATTCAAAGAACAATGAAGGGTCATAAATGTCAACATAACATTTTAATATGCCTGTAAGGGGAATGAGAATCATGAAGGGAATCATGTCAGCAGTTAAGAGGGTAGAGTTTGTTAGTGACAGGATGTCATACATAACACTAAGAGGTCGCTGGTGTGATGTCATTGTTCTGAAAGTTCATGCCCCAATAGAAGGTAAGACTGATGATATGAAGGACAGGTTCTATGAAGAATTAGAACATGTATTCAATAAATTCCCTAAATTCCATATGAAAATTTTGTTAGGAGATTTCAGTGTCAAAGTAGGTAGGGAAGATATTTTCAAACCAACAGCTGGGAATGAGAGTTTACACGAAATAATGATGGGAGTTAAGAGTAGTAAACTTTGCCACATCCAAAAATCTTATTGTCAAAAGTATCATGTTCCCACATTGCAACAGTCATAACTTTACTTGGATATCTCCTGATGGGAAGATGCACAACCAAAATGACCATATTTTGATAGATAGGAGATGGCATTCAAGTATACCTATATCTGATCTTTCAGGGCAGCAGATTGTGATACTGACCACTGTCTGGTGGTGGCAAAAGTTAGGGTTAGATTGGCAGTGAGTAAACAAATGCAGAATTCATATGGAGAGGTTCAATCTCAAGAAATTAAACAACGTAGAGGGTAATGAGCAGTATTGTGTTAAAATCTAAAATAGGTTCTCAGCTTTGGATATTTTTGACATTGAGGTGGACATTAATAGTGCTTGGGAAACTATTAGAGAGAATATCAAAATTTTTGCCAACGAGAGCTAGGTTATTATGAACTGAAGAAGCATAAGCCATGGTTCGATGAAGGATGCTCAAAATTAATGGACCAAAGGAAACAAGCCAGATTGCAGTGGTTACAGGATCCAAGCGAGTTAAATGGGGATAATCTGATCAATATAAGACGTGAAACCAGCAGGCATTTCAGAGAAAAACTAGAGAATATCTGAAAGACAAAATGAATGAGCTTGCAACACACAGTAAGAACAAGAACATTAGAGACCTATATAGAGGAATAAATTAATTTAAGGATGTTTACCAACCTACAAGTAATTTAATGAAGGATGAGAATGGTGATCTGCTTGCAGATTCTCACAACATTTTGAATAGGTGGAAGAACCACTTCTCTCAGGTATTAGATGTACTCGTACACTGGGTCAGTGATGTTATGCAGATAAAAATACATACAGCCTAGCCGTTAGTACCTGATCCTAGTCCTTTTGAGGTTGAAACTGCTATTGCAAAGTTGAAAAGGTATAAATCGCCAGGTAGTGATCAAATTCTGACAGAACTGATTCAAGCAGTAGGTGAAATGTTACGTTCTAAGATCCATAAGCTAATTAATTATATTTGGAATAAGGTGAAATTGCCTCATCAGTGGAAGGAGAACTGCCCACAAGTCTATTGTTGTATCAGTTCACAAGACAGGTGATAAAACTGACTGCAGTAATTATCGTGCAATATCACTGCAATCAACTTCATACAAAATTTATCCAACAGTGTTCTCTCAAGGTTATGTCCATACACAGATGAAATTACTGGGGATCATCAGCGTGGGTTTCGATGTAACAGATCACCTATTGAGCAGATCTTTTAAGTTCGTCAGATACTGGAGAAAAATGAGAGTACAATGAGACAGTACATCAGCTATTTTTGGCCTTCAAGAAAGCCTATGAGCCAGTAACATGGGAAGTATTGTACAATGATCTCACTGAGATTGGGGTACCCACGAAACTAGTTAGGCTGACTAAAATGTATTTAATTAAACCTATACTAAAATCGGTATAGGTAAACATTTTTCTGATATATTTCCTATTAAAAATGGACTGAACAGAGGAGATGTGTTATTGCCACTGCTTTTAAAATTTGCTTTAGAACATGTCATTAGAAATGTCGAAAAAAAAACATTTGGGGCTGAAACTAAATGGGATACATCAACTTCTGGTCTGTGATAATGTAAATCTATTAGGAGATAACATCAGAACAAAAAAAAAACACAAGAGCTGTAACTCAGCTGTAAGCTCGTACTACTCAGTATGTTGGTTTAGAAGCAAACACAGATCATTATGACGATGATGATGATGATGATGATGATGATATATCATCGCTACCGCTACCATTTCTTGAGATTAGGAGACCACAATATAATGCAACATATGTTTCGCTGATAATGCTATCCATAATTTGAATGACAGCATAAGAAAACAATTATTCTTTGTGTTCCATAGGAGCGACAAGATGTTCTGATGCTCCGTGAAGTTTGGGCACCACTGATATAGACTTTACGGTGTTAAGGTGCTTACAATTTGTAGCATGGTAAACATACAATTTTGAAGTTCCACCAAAAATTAAGTATAGAAATATTACCTAATCTCTGGTTACTGACTGAATGTATTATATTGATATAACATTTCAAATAATTCTACGAATTTTCATAATGTCAATTTAATGAATTAGTTTTTTTGTAAGCACAAAAACACAATTTTGTGTAATTTGGCTGAAGATTCTAGTTGACCTTGTAATTTTGAAGCAATACTCATTCAAAAGCAATTTACTTTTTAGTTATTTTTCTAGGCCGCGCCATAGCTCAAGCGGTTAGTCGCTGGCTTTCCACCGCGGCAGCCCGGGTTCGATCTCGGGTCTGGTCAAGTGGGATTTGTGGTGGACAAAGTTGCGCTGGGGCAGGTTTTCTCCGAGTACTTCGGTTTCCCCTGCCAATCTTCATTCCACCAATTGCTCCACAATCACCCTCACCTATCATCTGGGGCTGGTACAATAGGCCAGAAGTGGCCGCAGTACAAGGGACTTAGTCCTACCACACTAGCAATAAAAAAAGGCATTTTTCTCACTTTCTACAGCTTTATGTAATTCAGAAAGAAAGTGATAAACTTCAAAATTTTTTTCAATATTTGTATCATTGAAAATGTGATTGATTTGATGATGTTTATATCTATCTACGGCTCTACAACCCCTGTGCTTTTTCAGTTTCTTAAACCACAGACAGTCAGTAGGACTCCTTGGACGAGGAATCAGTCCGTCGCAAGGCCACTACCTACACACAGAACAACACAAACACAGATTAAACATAGACATAAATGCCTCGAATGGGATTCGAACCCACGATCCCGGTGTTCGAGCAGTTGAAGAAGGCTCGTGTCTCAAACCGCGTGGCCACAGTAATCAGTAGCGATGTTTATAACGTTAACATAATATGAAGGTATGTATTTTTCCAGCACTTTCAAACATGAAAGTTAAGGTACTGCCACTCATGAGGTAAAAGGTAAAATTTTCTCTGTGTTTCATTAAACACCACGCCATAAAAAAGCATTTATAACTTAAATACTAGGTTGTTGTCGACTTCATGCCCCCGCTGACTCAACCACGTGGAAAGAACCCTGTTCCTGAGTTCTTGTTGGGCCCTGAGCTCAGTCTGGAGTCTGTGGAGACAGGAAACATCTCCGTCCCTGCCTGGAATATAACCCTCATTCAGTGGACGTCTAGCCCATAGCCCAGTCATTGTTCTGACTGAGCTACAGAACACTGAACATGAAGGGTTTTCATACACAGCAGAAATGGCAATTTATCATTGGCATGGCGATAAAAGTAACCCCCAAATGATAACATTCAGATACTCGTATATGCCAAGAGTTTATCTAACAGCCTACCGCAAATCGTTCAGCCGGTCCAGCAGGAGGTGCACTCCTCGCGTCATGTTTTCCCACTCGTGTTCCGGCCTGCAGCGCAGTCGACAAGCCCATACGTCAACAAATCACAAACAGATCCCACCACGACAAGAGCAGATGCCGAAAATAACCCTTGTTCTTATGCTTGCATACGTTGCACCTTCATAAAATGATCACATCCACGTGCTAAGTTCATTTTCGCAAATTAGACACACTTAAAACCTCAAACTTAAAACTCCGGTCTCATGTGCATGACGTCTAAGCGATTTTCAAGAGAAGCGTACAAGTAAAACACTGATTTCATCCAGTGTCTTTTCAGTGAATAGTCACCTTTTTGATTTAGATCATTTTGTTCAATAACGACTCTGTCCATCTAAATTTATTAAGATTGCAAAACTTCCATGTGGATTCCGACAGAAGAAGCAACATGGCTGACTATATGCTTAATACAGAGACAAAACCGATTACGGTCAGTAGGCACATAACGCATAAGCTCGCTTCATGGTAGCTGTTCGAATCCTTTACTCGGACGATATTGTAACTCTAATGTGTACAAGTTACCGGCTTGTCGTTTACGGCATGAGCCCAACGCAAGTGGCGAAGTTCAAGCGAGAAGCGGGTCTTTCAGGCCGGACCGGCCGAACGATATATATAAAAGATCGTAGTAGTGTAGAATAACGAGACTTCTTGCTTGGTCAGGGATGGTTTCGAAGTTGTAACAAAAATTCTATTATTCAGACACTGTTGAATAGCGATTTTTTTATTGCTAGTGAGGTGGGACTAAGTCCCTTGTACTGCAGCCACTTCTGGCATATTGTACCAGCCCCAGATGATAGGTGAGGGTGATTGTGGAGCAATTGGTGGAATGAACATTGGCAGGGGAAACCGAAATACTCGGAGAAAACCTGCCCCAGCGCCACTTTTCCCACCACAAATCCCACATGACCAGACCCGGGATCGAACCCGGGCCTCCGCGATGGGAAGCCAGCGACTAACCACTTGAGCTATGGGGCGACCTAACTAGCGATTAATTACATGCTCAGTGACTGAACATGCTTCGTAGCCTATCAGAATACATACGAGAGACGTTACTGATAACTAATTTGGACGCTATATTCTAAGATCTGTTGGTGTTCTACAGGTTTTAAGACACGTATTAAACCGAACTGGAGTAGGCCCCAATCGACTTTCTCGTGCCCCTTCAGGTATAGTAGCTGTACAGGGGTTACCAAAACTTACACTTCCGTAAAAACAAAAAAATCTGTCTTATTTATTTGTTTTTGCGATTACAGTACTTATATGTGTGTGAGAAAGAAAAGGTCGCTTTGTTAATAATATTTTAATCTTTAGCGTTGCTGTCCTTCCCATTTCCTAAGACTCATAAACTCACGAAGAAAATTAAGAAAGACAAAATTCGTATTAAGAACATTTTTTGGCACTCTATTCGCACCCCTCTTCCTGCTTCCCTACAGTCATTTGAATACTTTAATATGGATGGCTTCTTAAAGAATAGTCCGCAAGCGAACTATACCGACCGAGGGACCGCCGCTTGTTTGCGAAGTTAGTGCCATCTTTTGCGGATAGAGGGTGTCGCGTGGTCAGCGCAACGGATCCCACGGCCGTTAATTTCGGTTTTCTAGACCGGAGCTACTATTTCCTTGAAATAGCTCCTCAATTATCCTCACGAGGCTGAGTGGACCCGTTCCGGACCTACTATTTCTCACGAAATCTAGTAGCGCCGGGAATCGAACCCGGGGCCTCTGGATCTGTAGCCAGTAACTCTGGCCACTAGACCACAGAGGCGACCTAAATAAAAAAAAATATTCAATTTAAAACATCATTGGAGCTGCCGTGGTCTCTTTATTTTATTCATAACAGGGAGTCTACAAGGAAACGTACGCCTCCTCTCCTTCAGCAAAAATCGTAATTAATTAAAGGATTAGATGAAAGACATGGCTGAGTTTACTCTGCGTTGAAATCAGTTTTGTTTCATTCTTTTACGTACGCCTAGTGCTCTGTTACAGTGACATCGAAGCATGTATTAAATAATTAGGTCCCTTATATAACTTATACTTAATTATATTTTAATCTATATAAAACAAAGAAGACTTAATACTGATTGCTGTATAGTTCGCTTGCGGACTTAAACCACGGAGTTTGTTTTGTTGTTTTGTAGTGATTCAGTTATAATTCTGACCACGTAAATTGAATATTTGTTTATTATAAGGGAAAAGTTCTTTATCTAAAGTAAGACACTTCCTCAATTAGAGCATATCAGTTCCATTTATGCCATTAACTGAGTGTTTTTTTATAAGTAATTTGAAGATCACGGGTGTTAAGCGTATGGTTATGATTTATCTGGCGAAACGCGTCTTCTTAGTGTACACTGTAGGTTATTTTTTTTATAGTGTTACGAGTGCTATATTTTACGTAAAATGTTAATTGTATTTAACGAAGAAACAGGCAACTTAGGCTTTCACGGGCGTCAACAGCAGTCACATTTGCTCATGACCTGTAATTCCCCTGAAGTTCAATAACAGTTCTGCTGATCATAGTGCTCTTCAGGAACGTAACGAGAGAGTGCTGCATTTATATCACAGGTGTTCACGAACCTGGCCAGACGACAGCACAGAAACTGGGACCATGAAGTCTGAGTGAATGTCAAGGTCATTTAATGGTAGGGGAAACGAGGAGAGAACATGTTATGTCTAGGCACCAGAATACAGGGCAAAATGAATAGAGCAAACGCTTCGAAAATTCGTCGAAGTTCAAATAATTCAGAACGACAGTAACGAATCGTATTACGTTTACGAACAAGTGACGATCAGATTCAAATTGGGAAATGCTACCATTCAGAAGAGATCTATCTTCTGGTATATAACTCTTCATAACCACCTCTGCGAAAACCCCAAATCCTACATGCTACCTACCATTCGGTTAGGAATCTTACGTCTTTCTGTCTCATATATAAAAAAAAACATGAGATTTGGGGAAGAAATAATCGTCTATTTTCTTTTGATACGAAACGGACCACACAGAAAACGATGCGGCCATCAATTCTACTGTTGCGTGTGTATTCGTTGCCCCCGGTTACAATTTTACCGAGCCGTTGCCTAGAAACCATAGGGAGATTTTTACCGAGTCGTTGTCCAGCAACAGTAAGGGGATACACACATAGATACACAGACTGATGGGAGGGATTTATCAAGTATGCCGTTGACATGGGCTCAGGTGCCATGATATCCCATACCAATTTTCATACAGATTGGTTCAACCATTCAAAAGTTGAAAAGGCGGGCACTCAAACACACACAACATGGAGATATCATAAGCCTATTTTCATTCTTCAAAGTAAGGAAAGTAGGCTAACGAGGAATTGCGGAGAGAAATAATCTTCTACTTTCCTTTGATACGACCCGCACCTCATACGAGTACAATGCGACGTATCCAAAAATTCTTCAGTGCCGCAGTAACGTATTTACCTAGTTGTTGCCTAGCTACGGTAAGGGGATACACAGACAGACGCGTCCAACAGTTCTTCTATTGTTGCATGTATTTGTTGCCGCGGGAACGTGTTTACCGAGCCTTTGCCTAGCAACGATAGAGGTGATATACGCGTACAGACAGGCTGACGGGAGGGCTTTATGAAGCCCAAGATTCATACAGACAGTTTCTGTAATTCAAAAGTTAATGGGGGGAGGATTAACACACAGACAGCATGGACATCACATAAGCCTACTTTCATCTTTTCAAAATAAGGAAAGTAGATATATGATATAAACTCCGTCCTAAGTGCAACAGTTTATTGTGGGTCTTTCGTCTTGCTTTCTTTTACACTACGTGTTTCGGCCGCAAACGGCCATCATCAGGTGTATACACTCACGCAGCTGTTACACTGCACTTAGTTTAAAATTTAAAACACAGGTCTTCCCAATTGTTCCCTTCGTCGTTGCTAACAGAATCTACTTCGCTGATATTTGTCTGATTCGTACATTATCTTTGTTACCTACACACGTCAATTTTGACTTTCATGAACTGGCACTTTTAAATCTTCAGTTTAAAAATTTTTAAATTTAAAATTCTCAGGGTTGCTCTCCCTATGTCTATCGTGCTGCAGCGGCTACTTCTTGTTTTCAGCACTGTACAGGTGTTATTCTGTGTAGGCTCCCTGTGTTTGCGGCCGAAACATGTAGTGTAAAAAAAGCAAGACGAAAGACCTACACTAATTGTTGAACTTAGGACGGAGTTTATATCATATATGGTATACAGTGCAACAGGATGCTTAAATATAATAAGGAAAGTAGGCTAGAAAAGAAGAAATTTTTAAAATTTATACAAAACTATAAAATTAACTTTCATTCTGAGAGGAGAACATAGACTTGAGGATATCTGAGAACAAAGTCCTGAGGAGAATATTTGGACCTACGTCTGTGGGAGTTGTAGGAGCATGGCGAAAATGCTATGATGATGTCTTCATAATTCTAAACGAAAAATCATTTAGGCGATAAAATCCAGGAAGAAGAGGGCAGGACATATAGCGCGCATGGGAGAGATGAGGAAATTTCTTGATCCAGGTGAGCGATTCAACTTCTATGAACAATTCGGCTCAATGGAATTGGGCAGCGTGTGACTACCGCTACACTGTTCTCTTAAGGAGCTTTCGGGAACGGTACGCAGTAACTTCCACACTTCCGCACTTCGTACCTCATACTTTACTCATTATAGACAGAATGCAGCTGATCTCCTGCCCCAACCTCATAAACTGCAACTACTGACCAAGAATCACAGGTAGCATTTGTGAATAACTGCACTGAGTCGCTCCCACACACTCACTCATGGAGCTGAACCATTCTTGAGGAGCTATCAATTCTACAGCTGCTCAAGAACTTCCCAGCATTTTATGGTACCCGAAGGTTCATTACCGTGTTCACAAGAGCCCTCCACTAGTCCATATCCTGAGCCAGATCAATCCAATTAATACCATCCCATCCTATCTCTCTAAGATCCACTTTTAATATTGTACACCCACCTACGTCTTGGTCTTCCTAATCGTCTCTTTCCTTCTGGCTTTCCCACCAATATCCCATATGCATTCAGCTTCTGCCCCATTCGTGCTACATGTCCTGCCCACCTCATCCTCTTTGACTTGATCATTCGACGTCTTTCAATAAACTTCCGTGAGTTGTACGGCTGGGGCTCGAGTCCCGTCCTGGACATGGCTTTTTCTTTTGTCGACCTCTACGTTCAAACCAAGTCCGAGATCCGTCCAACCGGGGACTCTTTCCGTTGGATAAGGTGACCACTTAACTCCATTTAGGGCCGAGGTTAGAAATTAATACAGTTTAACTCCGTTTGCTCTTTGGTATTCATGGAGTTCTACTTAAGAACAGGTACAATTGTTCCTCTTTATTTTTACTTCGCTGGTATTATGGGTGTAAACGGCTCGCGTAACGTGGAATTCATTCGCTTCATAATACTTATCCACTGTTTTCTCTTGAAAAACGCCCTTCAGAGGGGTACCACAGCCAAATTGTTCAAAGTGAATGAATTCACTGAAGAACTCATCTTCCATTTTATTGGGTTTACGTAATTAAAGCCATGCTTGCTCATAAAACAATTATGATTTCGTATTATTTAGAAAGCAATGAAAACCCATCCGAAATCATAAAGGTAAGGTAAGGCAAAGTTGTCCCTGTGCTTAACTACTTAAGCTCTACACCATGAAGGCGTATGGGGTAATGGCTGTATAGATTCACAATTTCTTGACCTCGGCAATGGCTAGAGATGAGTGGTCAGCTTCACGCCCCGGCCGCTTTACCACTGGGGAAACAGCCCCCGGTACCCATTGGATAGGAGGTTGGGTGGACCCCAGAGCCGGTCTGGACGACTTGGAGAAGAGAAAATTCTTGACCTTACTGGGACTCGAACTCCGACCTCTCGATCGTCCATACATGTATTAAGTTCTTAGCCTCCTTCCCTTTCTTGAGTAGGCTTATGAGATCACCATGCTTCTGTGCATCTGAGTCTTTGTGTTTCCCTTTTAGATTCTGAACCAGTTGACAGATTTTCGTGAAACTTCATGTAGACGTCATACAATTGAATGCCATCCCAACGCCTACTTCCTAATTCTCTACAGCTAGTAATAACAAAATAGTGAGCGCGAACTCTTGAAGTGGTATAATATGATACTTGATATGATATGATTTATGAGAATAGCCTGTAAACAAATTTGCAACCTAATAATCTGTAGGCGCACTGTTCACTTTGTATTCTTTTTTTTTTTTTGTCGATTAAATTAAAGAATGTTCCAATGATAGGAATTTGTGAATGTGGATATGAACATTCGACCGCCTCTGTGGTCTAGTGGTCAGAGATCCTGGCTACAGATCCAGACGTCGGGTTTCGTTTCCCGGCGCTACCAGATTATCTGACAAGCAGTGGGTCTGGAACGGGGTCCACTCAGCCTCGTAAGGATAATTGAGGAGCTATTTCAAGGAAATAGCGGCCCCGGTCTAGAAAACCGAGATTAACGGCCGTGGGAATCCGTTGCGCTGACCACGCGGCACCCTCTACCCGCAAAAGTTGGCACTAATTTCGTCGACAAGCAGAGGTCGCTCGGTCGGTATTGTTTGCTTGCGGACTACAAGTCACGGAGTTTGTTTGTTTGTTGCTTTTTTGGAAATGAGCATTTAGGATAAATAAGGCAGTGGCATTCTGACATCAGAGAAACATTGAACGCTGCAAACATAGTTGAAGAGGTACAACGATATCAGTAAAATAAGAAAAATAATTTGGAAAGAATAGAAAGAGATCTCCTTTCACAAGAGGCATTTTGTTATTGATCAGGCGAATGAAGGCACTTTATCAAAATGACAAGGAAGAGACTAAGACCATGTTCGGCTGTACAGGAACAGGTCTTGAAGACGTAACTATACACCATTTATGATAATCATTACGATGATAAAGCAGTGAATTTCTTGACCAACTGATTGGCTATGAGTCGCTGAAGGGAAACCTCCCAGCATGCAATTCTCCGAACTGTTACCAACACATAACTTGAGAACTTACCAGTCTTATATGCTGTCCTGGAAATGGGTATGAAATCCTTCAGATAATTCCATAGATATGAACAGCAGTGCACACTCTTATCATGTCTCCTTAAATCCTCGAGATGTTTCGCTACAGGTTTTCTTCTTATTCTTGTAACCAAATTTAAGAGTTGTAAAAACTGACAGAGGAGTTGTACCTTCCTTCTCTGCCATATTTTTGTCAGAACACATGAAACATGCCACGAGGCCAAGGAACATCCACCAACGATCACTAATGTATCTTCTAACCTTCTAGAATACTTAAACTGTCATCACAAACCTTGTGGCAGAACAATATGATGTTGAAACTGATTAAAAACGTAAAATATTTGGACACATTTGTTTAACAAAAAAGAAAAGCTTTTATTTAATTGTTGTTAGCACATGAGTTATGTCTGTATATACACACCAACGAAATTGGAACACAGGATATGGACCCTCTGATTATTGCATGAGGGCCAGCACATCTGAATGTGCAGAAAGCAGTTTGTTACCATAAACTGGTAAGAGCACTGTTAACATCTGCCATCTCTACCCTGTTGTCCACTGAAAGACTCTTCATGATCCTACTGAGTGGATTTCAGTATTACACATCACTCTCACGAACACATACACTGTTGAAATTTCACAGATGCACATTTATCAGCTGGTGCGAACACTTAATCCTTGCAATTGGTCTTCAGCTTGTTGAGTCATGCTACGTGATTTAAAGCGATGTTCAAATTGAAATGCACAGTTGTCAGTCTTGCACAAAGCTTGGAAGTCTGACAAAAATTAGAAATCCTGAAACAAAGGAAATAATTAGTATGAAGCTGAGAAATAAAAAGTTGTATTTTATAGAAATATTTCATCTTCAATGGAATGGATACCCTCTTCAGAAAGAGAACATAATTTGTTTAGTAGCCCTTTCCACGCAGATTATTAGTTAAACAACCTTTCTGTTAATATATTTTCATGGTTACCTCAATTTTGGTGGTATTGATGAAAAAAGGGCCTAGACAAATTATGTAAGTGAAATTCACTAAACTTCCCAAAGAATTTTCGCTTTCAGATAAACATCTTGTTTATGTCCTAAATAGGTTAATTGTGATGGTTTAGAATGCAATAACATGTTAAGGAAGTATCATTAACACGAAGTTTAAACTGTATAAAGAATAAAGCTACTAGATCTGTTACTGAATAGCAAACATATCCTCCAAGTTTATCAGGGGAAACTGTTATTATGAACTGAAAGAATATTTTAAGGGGAGAGGGGTGTTGTTTACTGTTTCAGTAAACATGCAGTCATGTCTATCAGCATATACACATTATAGTGTTCCTAGTATTCCCTAATGTTATGTTCTGAAAACTCCATAACTTCAGTATGGCACATTAAAATTGAATGTAACAGTGAGTTGCTACAAATAAATTTTCACAGAACAGTAATAAATAAAATCTAAAAGAAATGTTGGGATAAACTAATGCGTGATTTTGAATCCCACAGCTCTCATGCCTATTTCTGCGCACTAGACACCAGGTCCAGACATTAGGATATCAAAGATTTCATTTCACGAGTTCTTTTTACTAACTAATTAATAAACAACTTGTTTCAGATATCAGTACTGCTGCAATATAAATGTTTGCCTCTTCGCCACAAAATCTTCCTTCTGAAAACGAATGTTATTGGAAAAACACGTTTTTCATGTTAAGACAAAGACTTCAGAGGGTGTGTGGTTGTCTGTAGGTCACCATTCTACATTCGGCCCATTGCCTAAAAGTTGATTACACAAATCTGAAATCCAAAATAACAGTTGCTTTTCCGTAATCGAAAGTGTGCTTTTAACGCCGAAAACTTATTTTGCAAGTGCGCTATTAATGTTCACATTTGCATTATTGAGATATACGCGATAAAGAACGAAAGAAATCTCTTATCAATTATTACCGAATATGGTTAAAGATAACCGAAGGGCAGAATAATTTACACTAATTAAACTGCTAACAGCCTCTTACAAATGTATTACAAACTTCTGTTATGTGATCCACGACAAACAATACAGACCATTCAGTATACGTATGCCAATGCGTTGCGCTTTGCGACAATTCCTCTTATTAACAACATAAAGAAATAGACACAAGATGCACTTTCGCTTCTCAGAAAGAGATACTGTATTTAGGGACTGTTTCACATGACCCAACTCCACCCGATGACGTAACACAAGCCATATATACCCAAATGAAAGTGTAAGTGAAATTGTATAACTTTTAGGTAACACTTAATTGACGTCTAAAAAATGTAGGCCTTCCACTTTCCCCAGCGGCTCATATCGTGCTGAAGAGAGACTGTATTCTTTGTGAACGAAAATAAACCAGACACTGGAACAGGTATATACACATTCCACTCCGCATGTGATAATCCAGCCAGTTTTCTTGTTATCTTTGCGACGGTTCAGCTAATACAACCACTGATACATTTTTAACGTAACTACTGGATCAGAAAGCACCTTTTCTGTAATGTCAATATTTTCTGCATTTTCATTGAATATAACCATTATCGTATAAGTTAAAACTGGGAGTACATTACAAAACAAAACATGAAGTTTCCAATCGCAAATTTCTAGAGTGTACTTTGTTTTGCGATGTGACCCCGTGTTGTCTGGTACAAGTTCACTGACGTTTCGGAGGAATTTATTGCCTCGATCTTCATGAACGTGGAGTATACCAAGCAACCAACACGATGTACACGTAGGCAACCTGTGTATTGATAGATCTTTGCTTGGCTTTTTCTTCTACCCTGAAGATGGAAGCAGTGAGTTCCGAAACGTCGGCAAACTTGGACCGGATTACACTGCATCACTCTTCATAGTCACGGCTGTGAGAACCTCAAATCCAACAAACTATAATAATTTTGGAATACACTGAAGCAGTCATTAGCTTTGCAACCTGCACGAATACATATCTGGTTTAATTTGTTACATAATTTTTCCGATCATTTGTTACGATTACGACTTCAACCTCTTTGTGCCGGCACTTCTCTTGTTAAATTGCAGAACATTAATGCCACAGTTTCGAGTCCGCGCGAAAGAACGTGTATATAACTAAACGCATCACAGTCGACGCAGGAAAATTAACAGAAGATAACAAAATGTTGTTTAAAATATCTTGAAATCAGCAGTCCACAAACATAACACGAAAGTAACATTGCATATACAATATTCGGCCTACCCAACTTGAGGGAACCCTTGCAGCCACTTCATCCCGTCACGCACTCCAAACGAACGCACTGTATAATGAGAACTTGCCTTCTTGCAGTTCACTCCACAAGGATGTAAAAGTATCAGAAATGTCCTTCAAGCCCAGTAACTTGGCAACAAGCAGTGATGGCTTGCTTAGATTCAACTGGGGAGACTTAGACATTCACTCGCTAGCTTATTCTTTGAATTCGTTTTTTCCACACATCACTTTTTTCACTTGTCATTTTTTTTCACCTCCTTCCTTTTTCTCTAACACTCAAGGTCGTAATTTTTATTTCCGTTCTCTTCCGTCTCTTACGCGTCTGCGCTTTCCGCCACTGGCTCTTACTAGCTCTTCTTTTTTCCTTTCTCACTTCTCCGCTTGTCTTCCCAAGTTTTGCCACATTGTTGTCTCTTCAATTTTATGTTTTTCTGCCAAACGACATAACTGTGTAGTTTAATCACTGTAAACAATTCGCTTGAACGTTACTTCACCTAGTTTCAAATTGTTGTCCTCACCTTTCTGCCTCGTAATATTTTCCCCCCTTTCGACTGTGCAGTATTGTATTTTAATTTCCCCCCCTTCAAATCCGAAACGCTGCTACGTAATACTTGTCCACCTCTTCGCTTGCTTGCTTTCACTACCATAGATATAAGGAAAATGGCAGAACCAAAGACCAGGAGAAGGGACACGGAGGAAGGGGAGAGGAGAAGTACTTTCACAATATACCAAGGCAAAATAGGGGAAATGTTCGGAGATAGGGGATAACAGAGGAAAGAGACAGAGAGAATTTGAAACACTGTTCAGAGTGAAAACATTGTTCACTCACCAAACCTGATGCATTATTATTTGTGAAGATTTATACCGACATTTTTAATTGTCTTAATATGCAGCCGGCAGACCTTTGATTTTTCCAGTCCTTCAAGTACTTTAAAATAGGCCACGATCCATTTCCACCTTCATTCATCATTCAGTATATATTCTCGTTCGCCACTACATGGCCGATGCAGATGAAAAAATAAACACACATTAAATGCCGTGAAACAGACAGGAGAACCACAAAGACCATAGAGGACTGCAAATTCGGAAAGTTTGTGTCTGGAAAACATGACTTTCCTTTCTTGTTTCGACTGTTCTGGTAGTGACTTTCAGGAATAGCTTTTCGTTGTTCAGAAACTTTTGAAAATTCTGGTTCAGAGAGGGGCCCCAGAAGGGGCAAATAACAGCGCAGTTGCATCTGTTTAATCAGCAGAAAGTGCGAACTCAGAAGTCCGTCAAGGTCAGCTCTAATGCTGTATTCATGAATATCAAATGACTATTATTATCGTGTATTCCCTAATGTTCATTATACATATAGTCACACATGACTGCCAGCAAAAAATAGTGTTTTATAGATGCACTGGGGATGATCAGATTGGGAGCTTCGGGCCGTCTTCGGCCTGTAGGATCTGCAAGTCAAAGTGGAGATTTACCAACAGCATTTAATATGAAGTGTTTACATAAATTTAGAAGAAAATTCATTGCTAAGATTGATCTTCTACAAGCAGTACAGTTTATTGCCGACAGTTGGCGAAGAGCAGATACCAAGACCATTCGTAACTACTTTGCTCACTGTGATTTTAAACGATCAAGACCTGGAGATGCCGAATAAGGCTGATAGTGAAAATTACATAGTATTGGAAATGTAACACGTCGAAAATTACGAAGAATTTTCATGCGCCGACAGCAGTCGTCAATATTATAATGAAAATGAAGTTTGTGAGGAAGCAATTGTTGAACAAGTTACAGTGAAATGTCAGAAGATATCAGAAGCTCAGGAAACCGATAAGGATGACACGATAGAGCGTGAACGAGTGACTAACCAGGATGCTAGGAAATTTATTGCTGTACTGTGACTGTATTTCATGCAGGAAGGCAATGAAGACAGTTCTATATATCTGCACTAGAAATCTGCACTGATTTTGTTCAGCTGCAGCAAGCAAGAGAACGCAGCAAAGCACACTCGATCAATTCCTCTGTCACTGTTGCAAGTATATGCATGTTTAATAGGTAAATGAATCAATTTTGTTTTTAGGGTAAATAGTGATTTGCATCAATTTTTTCAGCTAATCTAAAGTCAGTATTTTTGTTCCTCAATAAATGGAAAGATTATCTTTTGCCTCATGAACATATGCTTTTTTAACTCTTCACGTGCAACTGCGTATATTTTGGGCATTCGCTTAGCTGTGTCAAAGTAGTCTAGTTCTGATGTGTCCAAATTAACCGGAATCCACTCGAATTGTAAATTTTTCAGCCAACATCGACATTAAAGAACCTTAAGATCCACTCATTACGTGCAATCATATTGTTTGCACTGGGGGGGTAAAGGGCGGTCGGTGCGTAGCGCTAAGAACCTTACCGCCATCTATGAGACGATTGTTTAGAAAATGTGGGAACCTCAACATCTCACAGCCCTATGGGCCTCCACGGCCTGTTACAGGGATACCTTTACTTTTTTACTTTTTACCACTAGGAAGACCAAGATAGGTGGATGGATAATATTGAAAAGGATCTTAGAGAGATCAGATGGGGTGGTATGGACTCGAGTGATCTGCCTGAGGGCAGGGGCCAGTGGATGGCTCTTGTGAACACAGTAATGAATCTTCCGGTTCCATGAAATATTGGAAAGTTCTTGAATAGCTTCGTGACTGACCTTCTCAGAAGGGCTCAGCTTCACTTGTAATTAAAATTAATTACAAGGACTCGATCCAGGAAGGTTAAGATGGCTTGATGTTTAAGGACGGAGCGGGTAAGAAGCTCAATCCTTACGCATGATGATTATGGTGATTTCAATCACAGTCTTCTAACTGGCTGCTTTTCAAAAGACTTCCCTACTAAAGTTATGGAGGAACATTGTAACCTCTCTTATTTCATTACCGAGAGACTGCTAAGTGACCAGCAGGTCCGTAAATTACCACGATCCTAATTATGTAATATCTCAAACTACCCAATTATTTAATCCCTCTTAGGTACAAATATTTTGTCAATATTTTGCTTTCACTCAGTTGAAATTTCTATTCCTCTCTCAAGGCAAGAGACAGGAAAGCCATATGAAACAAAGAGTAATTATTTTTTTAGCATTTTGTAAAGCTGAATTTGTGATAAAATATTGTATTTGAGCGTCGTGTTTTGTTATCATTTAATGCGTATAGATCTGTATGTCCACCGTCTCACACAGCTTTGTAAACAGTTATTTCATTTTATTTGGAGAGGAACTGTTTTCATAGCTACGTATTTCGACCTTAAAAATCATCCTTATGTTACAATAAACAAAATTACTCTTATCTGCAGTAAATGGACAGGAAGATAAATGGATGTAAAATTATAAATATGGATTATCAAAACTGTGGTATAGTTTCCTCTTTTTAGAACTTAACAGTTGGAGAATTTGAAGGTGAGAAACTTTATATGAGAGGTGAAGACGCGAGCATCTTCTGGTTCCCGTGGCATCCAAGGCTGCAGATATGCACCGCTGAACGTACACTCAAGCATGAAAATTGCATATAATTCAAATCTGCTTCTATTTCTGCATAAACTTTTGGTTTGATTTCAGAGTTTTATATTTGTATATCGAACATTTGTTACTTTAATTTGTAGTCCTACGTGAAGGTACTTGTACGAGGGCAACTTAATAGAATCCAGGATCGACAATGTATTCTTGAAGAACACTAAGTGAACTTATTCAGCTTACAGTAACTGATCATTTCGACCAGAGATTTTAACTAACTAAGCTATCACTGTAACATGACATGGAGGCATAGAGGGCTGTGAGACGTCGAAGCTTCCAGGTCAGCATTACGTGCTGGCAGCCTTTAATCCCCAGGAAGATTCCTGGTACTCATTTCTGTTAGATGCTGGGTCGATCCCAGAGGCATAGTGCGGCTGGAAGGATTAGGTAAATTGAAAAATCCAGTGACCTCATCGGCAATCGAATTTTTCTTTACTTCCCAGTATAAATGAATGTGATTTTTATAGATATAATTAGGCCACTGATATTTGTAACTGGCGTTTGGTATATCTTCTTTGAGGTGGAACCGAATTTTTAAATGTCACTTAGGTAAAAAAGTAGCAGGCCCTGGAGGCCCGTATGTTTGTGAGACGTCAAGGCTTCCACATTCTCTAGACAATCGGCTTACAGATGGCGGTAAGGTTGTCAGCCTTACGCCCCAGCCGCCCTTTACCACCAGGAAGATTCTTGGTATTCATTTCTGTTAGAGGCTGAGTCGACCCCAGGGCCATAGTGCGGCTGGAAGGATTAGGTAATTCGAAAAAAAAAAAAATCCACGTCATCCGGACTCGAACCCACGACCTTTCTGCTTGTAACATAGTGCCTCAACCAACTACGCTACCGCGTGTCCCAAATATCACTTGGAGATGAACATTTTATGTCACGTGTGATTCCAGCAGTTCATGACCAGGATCCTATGAATTGGTTGAAAAGTGAAGAGTTTTTATGGGAAACACACCGTGTGTATGGTTTGTTATTTGTAACACAGATCTCACTTTAATCAGCCATTCGTGCTTTGAAAGATTAGAAATATCACGCTTAAATATTTAGCACATTCTGAGCGGAGTATTAATAGGCAAAGAGACAATGTCACAGGGAAGTGAGTTAGCAAGTAGCCGCTAAAACTCAGCGAGAAAAAGTGTTATTCATCGTCGGCCTTCCGATCCTCCTTCAAGCAAATGATTCCAGAAGTGTCTAATAGAACCCGCTCTTCTGTATGCCGTGGGAATCACTACGTTCTGCCATAAAATAATTATTAATTTATTGATATAACGCTCTCAAACATGAAATTTACATATAATCTCAAATCTGTGTAAGATTTGAGGTTTTCACGGCGGTGACTATGAAGAAAGCAGTCTTCTCGGATGTGGCACCGTGTAGATGTGGTGTTAACCGACGTTTCGGAGGAACGTATCGCCTCCATCTTCAGGGTAGAAGGAAAACTAATAAATCCGCAAGCGAAGAGACCGTGAGAACCGGCACAAGCAGGCGATATGTTCCTCCTAAACGTCGGTTAACATCACATCTACACGGTGCCTCAATCTCAAATCTGGTTATATTTCTGCATAAACTTTTGGCTTACCCGTACAATTGCCTATCTGCATGTCGAACGTTTGTTTGCATAACGTGTAGACCTACACATACGCACTAAGATACTTGTACAAGGACAACTTAAGAGAATACGGCATTGACAATGTATTCTTAATCTTCTGTCAAGTGGACGCTTGGAGATCGACTGAAAGGTGGAAAGTTAACATCAAGGAAGCTTACTAACAATCTGTCGAAGGATTCAAAATATAAATTACAAGCAGAAGGTCAATTACGCCTGTCATAATATTCTTTACGCCTATAAAATAATCGCTTTAGAAGGCTGCATTATGTATAATCACTAATGAAGATAACGTAGTCGGTATAGCGACTAGCTACGGGCTGGATGACCAAGAGGTCAGAGTTCAAGTCCCGGTAGGGTTAAGAATTGTCTCTTCTTCACGTCGTCCAAACCTGCTCTGGGGTCCACCCAACATCGTATCCAATGGGTACGGGGGGCTTTTTCCCGGGGGTAAAACGGCCGGGGCGTGAAGCTGACCACTCACCTCCAACTAGTGCCGTGGTCAAGAAAGTATGGTTCTATACGCCTATTCCCCCATACACATTCATGGTGTAATACTTAATTAGTTAAGCACAGGGACAACTTTCCTTTTATGTCCATTTTAGTATTATTCTCCCATATACGCTGCATGTTTTTCTCACTGGGTTCTCAACAAATTGTGTGTACATTTCTTGTTTCCCCCCATATACCGTCTGCCTCCAGTTTCTTACCTTCTTCGCCCTAACAATGTTAGCTATAGTGTACAAATTGAGTTCCGTATACAAAAGGACAGTTACAAGCTAATGCCGTAATATCGACCGAGCATGGAGGTGCCCCCGTGACCCTGAACTCTGTGTTTGTTAGAATTATGTAAAGAACCTAATGCTGTGATCAGACAGACTTCTTCAGTAGTCCATCTATAATTATATGTGCCACATATTTACCTGGCTGAGTGCATCTTCTTTGTTTGTCTCGGTCTCTGAAGGAGAATACTGGGATGATACGCTTCTTGTATAAGCTACGATTACCTCTTCCCATATCGTCCAGAAATCACAGTACAGGGGCACCTTCTCGCCTTGTCCGAAGTCAGTAAGCTTCTGCATTTGGTAAAATGTTGTTAAAACACCCACATGATTCTACATACCGTGAAGATTTCGATCCAGACGGGAGAAAATACGTACAATGAACTTCTTAGTCTATGTAGTGAGAGAAAGGTAACGATTAAGTTGTGAGGGACTTCCATCAACATAAGAATTTTGTAATCGCTTATGTGAATCATGCCGTCTTTATTTATAAGGAAATATAGATACATGGTGTCAGAGTTTTTCATGACACCTGAGAGCCGAATAGTGGAGCCAGAAGAGACTTCCATATGCTAGGCAACTGCTCAGTAAGCGCGGTTCCGCGACAACACACAACAATGCAACTACTGTTAACAGACGGTGTTTTCTGTGGATCCACCCCGGCGCTATATAACGAGAATTTCAGGCCAGCTAGAATCAATCCCGTGTGAAGGTGGGGTCGAATATCTCCACCGTAACCCTGCAAATCGTAGGACAAAAAGGGAAATCTCGAATCTGAGAATGTAAAATATTGTCGCGAGTCCCACGGCACTCAGACCCAAAAATGACTGCACTGCCGAGGACCAGCAGCAATTGTAAACGACAGACACGTCCTCTCGTAAGAGAGAACGCCCCACATCAACAAACCAGCAAATGTCCGACAGTAATACAAATCTAGTTGTAAGCTTCAGATGGGCGCTTTATTCCAAGACAGACTGGCCGACTGACCGTCGGTCGTAACATAAGACTCGACTCGAGCTAGAATCAGGATGGAAAGAATTTCTGGAGATGGCAGTCGAATGATGGAGAAGATATGGCAAGAAAAGGAATTAGGCTGTGAAAAGAAGACTTTATGTATACTGCAGTGACAGTGAGACTGTTATAAATCCGTTGCCAGGATACGACTAGTTAAGACTGAGAGCACTAGTGCATGTGCAGCGGTAAACTTTTAAGTGAGTAAAACAACGACAGCGCTGTATTATTTGTAATTCCGAGCTGAATGTATAAGGTGTCAATAAATCCAATCTTCCAACCAAATCCCCGTCTAATAGTCACGCACCCCTACACGTGACACCATTATATTTAATAAACAGCAAAAGTATTTGTAATAATAAATAGCCTATGAATTATTAAGTTAACACCCAGCTTATTTTGAAAGAAGTGACTGGCCAGCAATTTCTTCTGGTTGCCCTGGCAACCTCTTGCAGCCTTACTTACTTACTTATTTACTCATGGAGCTGAGCCCTTCTGGAGAAGCTGCCAATTCTGCAGCTACTCAAGAATTTCTCAGCATTTTATGTAACCCGAAGGTTCATTACCGTGTTCACAAAAGCCCTCCACTACTCTCTATCCTGAGCCAGATTAATCCAATGAATACGATCCCATCCTGTCTCTCTAAGATCCATTTTAATATTGTCCACCCACCTACACCTTGGTCTTTCCAGTGGTCTCTTTCCTTCTGGCTTTCCCACCAATATCCTATACGCATTCCTTGTCTCCCCCATTCGTGCTACATGCCCTGCCCACCTCATCCTCCTTGACTTGATCATTCTAATTATACTTGGAGAAGAGTACAAGTTATAAAGTTCCTCACTGTGCAGTTTTCTCCAACCTCCTGTCACTTGAACTCTCTTCGGTCCAAATATTCTCCTCAGTGCCCTGGCAACCTCTTGCAGCTTACCAGATAAAAGTAATAATTCACAGATTAGTACTTCACATTGTTTTACGGATGACATTCAAATATAACACACCCAGTTACAGAATATATACACGTTGTCTGAATTCAATCACACCTGTTACGGATGTCATGTTAATTGCAGTTCACCCAGGATTTCTGCATTCTAATTGCCTGCCATTAATAACATAAGGCGGGTGCAGTGTTGGCTTTGGAGGTGGCAAGAATGCTAAGGATGCTTAACGAAAGACTATTGAAATTTTGTGTGGTGACAGATGCATGAAGAATATACTTGTATGCTTCCTTGTAGAATATAAAACAACATAACCACTCGAAATATATTTGGCTGTTACAAAGTGAATTTCAGTTTCCCTAGACATATTTATATTTTATTTTGATAAAACAATGAACTATAATAATAATAATTATTATTATTATTGGCCGGATATATCATACGTATGAGAAGGATGAAAGTACATGCAATATTTCGGTTGGAAAAGCCGTAGGAAAAAGATTACTTGGGAGACATAGGAATAGATGGAAGGATAATTTTACGACCGATGGACCGATGAGAAATAATTTAATTAGGTCTATGGTAGGGTCCAGCCATAAGATCGTTTGAACACTAATAAATTTCGGGTATCATAAAAAGCGAGAAATTTAATGATCAGCTGACCTACTATTGGCTTCTAAAAAGGAATTGTGCGTCATGAAGTTATTATCATCGAAGCTTAAGTTTAGTAAAATTAAAGTTTTTCTTCTACCAGGAAAATTAACGTGCTAAATTATCAATAGAGTCATGGAAATTGCGAAGTATCTGCCTTTGGGATCTGGGTATTGACTGTAAATTTCATTTTTGTAATCCTGTTGCTTGTGTTTTTACATGCAGCGAAATTAATAGGGTTAATTCGTACAATCACATTTTATTTTTCCACCATTACTTCATGGTCTGCTTGGCTTGGGTAAGATCAAAACTTGAGTATTCTTCTGCTACTTGGAACTGTATTACGATTATGAAGAATGCCGTGTTCTGGGATGTGGCGCCGTGTACATCTAGTGTAAACCGGTGTTTCGGAGGAAAGTATCGCCTCCATCTTCAGGGTAGAAAAATCCGCGAGCGAGGAACCAGCATGTGCAGGTGGCTGCAGCCAAAGCCCAGAAAACGGCATTCTTCATAATCACCGCCGTGGAAACCTCAAGTCTTATTACGACTGCTTATTCCCATGCTCTTGAAAGCATAAGAAGAGTGTGCAGCCTTTTACCTCACTAGATTTTATCAAGCTATTCGCTACCATTATGATGATTTACAGGAATAATTAAATTTACAGACACTACATATCAAGAGTTGTTACCCTGATGACACTTTTTTTCTCTATGGCTCTACTGCCCATTAGACCTTTGCCCCTTTTCCAGTTTCTTGACCCTATACACAGTCAGTAGGACTCTTTGGATGGGGCATCAGCCGGTTGCAAGGCCGCTACCTGCAAACAGAACAACACAAAACAGAATAAACGCAAACAGACTTCCATGCCTCTAGTGGGATTCGAACCTATGATCCCAGTGTTGGAACGGGTGAAGACAATTCATGCCTTAGACGCGCGGCCACTGTGATCGGCGTCACTCTGATAATGTACACAACAACAACAAAACCGACTCCGTGGTTCTAGTCCGCACGCGAACTATACCGACCGATCGACCGCCGCTTGTCGGCGAAGTTAGTGCCAACTTTAGCGGATAGAGAGTGTTGCGTGTCCAACGAGTCCCCACGGCCGTTGATTTCGGTTTTCTAGACTGGAGACGCCATTTCCTTGAAATAGCTCCTCAGTTATCCTCACGAGGCTGCGTGGACACCGTTCCAGATCCACTTCTTCTCATAAAATCTAGTAGCGCCGGGAATCGAACCCGGGACCTCTGAATCTGTAGCCAGGAACTCTGACCACTAGACCAATATATTTTGATAAATATTTATATTGGCCCTGAATGTTGGCCTTCTGCTCTAGAAACCGTTGGTATTTCCTGTTGCTGCGCGGAAGATGCGCAATTCCTTCCAAGTTAAGTTACTCTTCAAGTCACTGTCCCTCAGCCAGATGCACCTCTGCTGCCAATGCAGTTTGCAGATTCAAAAATGCATTTAGAAACTTGTGTTTAAACGTGAAAGCCTCAAGTGATTCAGTTTTGTTTTGTCATCGTGCTTGCTCTATTGTTACTGTTGCTGCTATTTTGTGTTCATTCAGACTCTGTAATTGGTCATTGGCTGTTGAGCTTAGCACGTAAGTAAATAAAGAGTTTATTATAATTGTTATTGTTATTGTTACATGTATATATGTATGCATGTGAGAATATAAACCTCTCTCGCCGCATAATGGCACAATTATTGGAAAATTACTTATTTTAATTTACTCACCTGTAAATAATAACTTAGATACTGCATGGAATTATTATTATTATTATTATTACTATTGGGGTACACGGTAGCGTAGTTGGTTGAGGCATTATGCTACAAGCCGGAAGGTCGCTCGTTAGAGTCCCGATGAGGTGATTTATTTTTTTCCAATTGATCTATCCTTCCAGTCGTACTATGGCTCTGGGGTCTGCCCAGCCTCTAACAGAAATGAGTACCAAGAATCTTCCTGGGGGGTAAAGGGTGACCAGGCAGCGCGTAAGGCTGATAACATTACCGCCATCTGAGAGCCGACTGTCTGGAAAATGTGGGAGCCTCAACGTCTGACAACCCTTTGGGTCTCCACGGTCTGTTACAGGGAGAGCTTTACTTTACCTTTTTACTTTACTTATTATTACTATTATTATTATTATTGTAACGCATATAGCAGGAGTTTGCACCCTTTTGTTTTTATCATTTCTCTCCCCATGCCATTTACAGCTATGCTTAGGCTTTAGAGCAGTTAGAATTACCCACCTTACCTAAGAGGAGTTCTCGTCTTCACATACTCCTCCGTATTCAAGTTTACTCTGCTTATAAATTCTGTCCTTCTCTTTCGGAAGCTGTTGCTCCTCGAGTTCCTACTCGGTACATCAGAGACTTTTCTTTGTTCAATGTCTGTTTTTCATGTAAACATTATTGTTCAGCTGTAAGCGCATCAACTGCTAATGCTGTTTGTAGGGCCCAAAGCTTTTCTCTTCATCACTTTTTATAGTGGTAATTCCTTAAGTATTAAAATATTGATTTATTCGACATGGATTTATATATACAAATTTATGTCTCACGGCATAATAGCTGGCGTGATTGCCCTTGTTTATCTTTTTATTGTCTAAATGGTACAATTTAAACCTCACCACTATCTGTGAGCCCATTGCCTAGATAATGTGGGACCCTCGACGTCTCACAAACCTATGGTCACCCACGGCCTGTTACAAGGATAGCTTTACCTTTTTAAATGGTACAATTTGGCTTGCTTTGTCTCGGTTGTGTTTCTTCGTTTCCTTCTTTGGTTCTTGCTTACTTTATAATTGGCCTTTGGGCTGTGGTGTAAGTACTTAAATAAATACTGAGTGGCTGTAGTTGTTGCTCTGGGAAGGGCAGTATAAGAACTAAAGACCTTATCACTTATACACATTCACTTCCGTCTTAAATGCAACTTTATTTGCAACTGCTTCTTTATTTAAAAATTGAATGTTAAAAATTAAAATTAAAAATGCTACGTGGTTCGGGCGAACTTGGTCATCTTCAAGCAACTGTCCAACTTGTCAAAACTGCTACACTCTATTTTCAATATAATTAAGATGACTTCTTTCCTAAGTTAAAATATTTCTTCCTTTTTTCTCTCATTTTTCGTCATCCACTCATTAAAAGACGTCCCTCGTTATGTTTTCATGCGCTGCCTTCCTCTTGCGGCGTCAGTGTTCTGCGTGTTGTTTTGTGTAGCTCGTATGGATTTCAGGGTGCCACACAAACTAGCAGGCAGAACATTGACGCCACAGGAGGAAGGCAGCGCATGAAAACATAACGAGTGATGTTCTCAAACAAACGTCTTTTAATGAGTGGATGACGAAAAATGAAAATATTGAAATATTTTAACTTTCGAAATAATTCATCATAATTACATTGAAAATACAGTATAGAAATTTTGACAAGTTGGGCAGTTGCCTGAAGATGACCAAGTGCGTAGCAGTTTTTCATTTTAATTTTTAAGTAAAGGCGCTATTCTAAATAAATTTGCATTTAAGACGAAAGTGAATGTATGTAAGTGATACATCAATGTATCAGGATGCTGAAATATAATGTAAAACATTAGTGTAAAATTTGCATATGGTCACTGACAAAAATACAACGAAAAATAATAATCCAACCAACAGTAATTACAAATTAAAATTTTGAGTTAAAGATATTTTACCATTTTGCTACTTCCGTGTTATATTTTATTTTACAGTAACACACCACAACAACAATAACACTAATCAGTAGAACAGGTAAAGCTATCCCTGTAACATGCCATTAAGGCCCATAGGGTTGTGGGACTTACAGGCTTCCACATTCTCTAAACAATCGGCTCACAGATGGCGGTGAGGTCGTCAGTCTTAGGCACCGGCCCCCATTTACCCCCAGGAAGATTCCTGGTACTCATTTCTGTTAGAGGCTGAGTCGACCCCGTCGACCTCAGAGCCATAGTGCCGATGGAAGGATTAGGTCAACTGAGAAATCTAGTGACCTCATTGGGAATCGAACCTGCTATCTTGTGTTTTTTATCATTTAAAATAATTCTTAGAGATAATTTTAAACATTTTTCTCTCTCTCAATGTAAGGCGAACTGACATTCGTGAGTCAGTACACCTTGAGTACAAGACTCTCAGAATCTATGCAGTGCAGAAGTGACTAATGCGGAAAGCTGGTTTAAGTCTTGTATGCCCTTCATTCTTCATCGTTTTCATCTGCGAACATAATTTTTATCTTTAACATTTCTTTTCTATTGGCCTTAAAATTGTTGCGTTGCTGTTTCTATATTAGGAGAAACCAGCACATTACAATTTATTACAGGTTCTGACGATGAATTAATCGTTTATTCAAATGATTTTGCTTGATATAAGTATGGAAATTATATTATGTTTATATTTTGACGCCATTCTCGATATTATATGCTAAATGAGGCGTACTCAGTTACGTAAATCTTGCAAAGTTACAAACTTAACGAGATCTACGCCATAAGCGAATCTGGTTTCCAACATCAGATAAAGAAGCAGCTATATTGAACGGATAATTAATAGTATGAAAGAAGTTCCGCCACTTTTGGTGTGTACATCAAAATGTGCTTCTAATTTCGGAGATTTCTGTGATTTATTTCACGATCCTGCCATTACCTAGAATGCCTAGTGTCGACTGGTAAAATAATTGACCAATGATAAATTGGAAATCACTTGAGATGGTCATGACCTAACAGACGTACTGTCTCGGCATTTACCTGGAAGGACTGAGAAAATCCACGAAAACCTTCACTCACGATAGTCGGTGTCGTGACCGAGACTCGAATCAGGCACCTCTAAAATAAACGTATACAATTTTACCGCTACAGCAACGTACCCGGTGTTTTAAAAATGAAGCATTTGTACAGACAGACAGACAGACAGACAGATCCTCCGAGTAATTGGTAACTTTGTGCAAAGAAAATCTAACAACGTTTATGAACAGTTGATAATTTAATTGTAAGGACTGTGCTAATTTCCCTGACGGCTGCAGTGACCTAGTGGCTATTGCGATCAATGTTCAAGTGTTCCTTTCGTGATTCTGAAGGAGGTAGAACGGTAACATTCTGTAGGTAGCCTGTTAGAATCTCTGTCCGAAGACCTATTATCCTGACTGATTATGCGTATGCGATTTTCCTCCGTTCCTCCTGCTCTAGAGACGTACGGATGCTAACAAATTGATCATTAAACTCGTCATAATTTCTAATAATACAGATTAAGCGGCCGTATTCATGTGTTAGGAACTGTATAGACGGAAATTTCCGTCAGGGGATTTCAGTTGTCTTCACCCTCTCGTCCCTCCTCAGTCTCCAGCGTCTCTGCCTATTTGTATCTAGAACTAAAGTTAAATTTATCTGAAGTGCGTCCATTAGGTACCTGAGGCTATATCCCCGGGAGTAAAGGCCCACCTGTGACTGGAACAAAGGTTAAGAATATTTGGAGAGCGTCCATGGGGTATTAAAACCTCTGTCCTGACCAGTAGTCCAGAACCTTTTGTCTTCTCGTCTGTTGTCCAAAAACATAAAAATTATAATATACAAAACGTTAATTTTGCCTGTGGTTCTGTATGGGTGTGAAACTTGGTCTCTGACATTAAGGGAGGAACATAGACTGAGGGTGTTTGAGAACAGGGTGTTGAGGAAAATATTTGGACCAAAGAGAGATGAAGTCACAGGAGTTTGGAGAAAACTGCATAATGAGGAGCTTCATAACTTGTACTCTTCTCCAAGTATAATTAGAATGATCAAGTCAAGGAGGATGAGGTGGGAAGGTCATGTAGCACGAAAGGGGGAGACGAGGAATGAGTATAGGATATTGGTGGGAAAGCCAGAAGGAAAGAGACCACAGGGAAGACCAAGGCGTAGGTGGGTGGACAATATTAGAATGGATCTTAGAGAGATAGGGTGGGATGGTATTGATTGGATAGATCTGGCTGAGGATAGGGACCAGTGGAGAGCACTTGTGAACACGGTGATGAACCTTTGGGTTCCATAAAAGGCTGGGAAATTCTTGAGTAGCTGCAGAATTGGCGGCTCCTCCAGGAGGGCTCAGCTCCATGAGTAAGTAAGTAAGTCCTGACCAGTAAGCGCTCACTTGTATCGAGACCTAAGACGGCGACGTACGCCGTTTGTGACTGGCTGGCCTGTGGGCTTGTTTCTGCTGCGGGTTCGTACAAACGCGGAAACAGTTGACGCGAAGAGCTTGTCTTTCTTCCTCAGGGCTTGCTGAACGATTTGCGTCACGTTTTTAAATAATCTCCTAGTGTTAGGAGGATGCAAGTTTGCTGTTCCGGGGAGTAAACGGTAAGTCACTAGGAGTATTGAAATTTCCGAAGGAAACATCAGGTATTTATTAAGCCCGTTATTTCTTGAGGAGCTACTTCAAGAAAATGGCGGCTCCGGTCTAGGAAAACGAGATTAACGGCCTTGGGGATCCGTTTCGCTGACCACGTGACACTCTCTATCCGCAAAAGTTGGCCGACAAGCAGCGGTCGCTCGGTCGGTATAGTTCGCTTGCGGACTACAGACCATGGAGTTTTTTTTTTTGTTCTTTCACAAGGTAAAGTGGAGTTAATAGTATCACGTGGAATTGGTTCTTGTGACATCGCTTAACTATCCCAACATGAAATAGCGAAAATAAAATAATACAGTTGCAAATCAGAAGGAACACTGACACGAAATATTCCATAAAACCACGATCATTTACTTTTACTTCGCATTCTGTTCCTAAAATTTTTTAGCGAACGAAGAATTAAGAAAATCGCGTAACTGAAATTATTCCCATAGTATCTTTTTTGTGATTGCATTACTAGGTATGGTTTGGCTGGGTTATGTAGCATCTAATAAACAAATGGATCTGTATCTTTGTACAGACCAGCTGATGAAAAGACCGTTTTGGAGACTAACTCATAGATGGTAGGATAATATTAAAATGGATCTTTGAAACATGGGCTTGAATGTAACTACATTGTCTTAGAATGATGCCAGAAGACGAGATTTTATGAACACGTCGATGAACTTTTGCGCCCCTTAGAAGGAAGTGGTAAGCCGCATCTCACAATATTAATTTTGTCACGTTACGGTACATGCTTCTAAACAAATACAACTTCTTGAAATTTGGTACACAAGTATTTATGTTTTGTATCTATTGACTACTTTTTCTCATGTATTATAAATGTAATTAAATCAATTTTAAAATATTAATTTTTTCAGTATTTTACATAGAAAAATATTCAATACTGTCATGGCTTTATGTGTCAAACATGTAAAGAAAAGTCAATATATTCACAAACAGAATAATTATTGATATAAATTTCTTGCATCTAAGTAATATGTATTTTTTTTTTCCTGTTGCTCCTACTTCGATGTAGAAGTCATCCGTGAAACGCTTTGTTTCACTTCAGTCTCTTAATCCTAAGAGAGTCGGTAGGAATCCTTGGACGGGGGATCGGCCTGTCGAAAGGCCTCTACCTACACAAACACAGAATAAACGCATACAACCTGCCGTGAATGGGTTACGAACCCACGGTTCCAGTGTTCGAGCGAGCGAAGATATTGCATGTCTTAGACCGCGCGGCCACTGTGCTCGGCCTATGTAATATATACTTGCTGATATAAAGACACCTAGGGTATAAAAAACACGTTGCGGCAAAATGGCTGAAAAAATAAAACGCCACCATGTTGCAAAGAAAAACAAATGAAGACAAAACCACGCCGCTTGACGGTACTGTTACTGCAGAAATTCTCTGACCAATGGAGAAATTCCCTTGAGTCCCTGGAATTGTAAAATACTCAGTTTTCGGTACCACAGCATCTATAATTGAAACGAGGCTTGCCGCCCTCTGTCACTCGACACTTAATTAAATCGGCTCTTAATGTCATTGTATGAGGCTCTGGTCGGAAAGAATGTTATACTATCATAAATAAGAGCGTTGGCTGCCAAAATTAATATATTTATACCCATACCATCTTAATGCCTCCACTTTGCAACATGATTCTATTGGTCAGCTGAATTAATAAGAACTGCTGAAGCAAGGCTCTTTGCAACATTTAGCTGGCTCTTTAGCTGACAGCGTTTCACCTTGGTGGCTAGTTGCATGCTTTCTTAGTGTACTAATTAGACGCTTGGTTAATTTGTTAGGTGAGAGGTTGACTGGTTAGGTATGGTCTCCTGAAAATGGAGAGACCAGGCTCCTTCGAAACATTCGTAACCATTTACGAATGTAAACTGTGTCAAACCCAGAACATCATAGTCTGAACGTTAGTAGCTTATTTAGATGGCGAGTTACTTGCTTAGTTAGGTAGTTATCGAGTTCTTTTATTGGTTACTTAGTTAATTGGATCGATGGCTAGTTGCTCATTTAGCCCATTAAAACATTAATCAGTTGGGAGGTCTGCTTTTTAATTTTAGTGCCATATTCGTTAGAGGCTCGTAAGCGACTGTAAGAAAAACAAATGAACATCAATCTCAGTAGTTGCAATTGAAGCCGAATCATACAAGTTGCTTTTCCCCCTTCAGCCTCCGGCCTTTCAAAGCAAGAAATGCGGATGGATACGTCACGCTCGTCCTGGTTCACTCTCTCTCTTCTTCTAATTTTATTATGTAATTTCAAACGTAATAGTTCTGACGTCGATGTTTTTAGCTTCGCTAATATTTCCCCTCAGTCTTTCCCCTCTTACCGAGATCTTTCTTTCACTCGACGCTACGTTGCCGATGTTACGCTTACACAACAAATGGCTTCGTCTTACACAATGGAAAGTGAGAGTGAACCTTTGGCAACGTGGTTTTCTTATTCGACGTTTTGTGTATGGCTTTCATCTTGTTCGCCCACTGTTTGTGAACCAGTTCTATGGACATCTTGCGCCGAACATCAACGGGTGGTTCACACGGTTTTCTGCAGTTGAGATGTGAACAGCGAGTCGTAGCCATGACATCGAGTTGCACATACATTCATATTTTTTCAAGGCTACAGATGGGAATTTACTTGAGGAAGAAATAATTGACCTCCTTAGAAAAGTCTAACAAACCAAGTAACGGAAGGATAAAAAAAATTGCATAATTGGGAGCTTCATAATTTGTAGACTTCGTGAGATATCGTTAAGTCGGTCGAATCATGGATGAGGTGGCGGGACGTGTAGTGCATACGGGGTAGATGAGATAAGAATACGCCATTTTAGTCGAAAACTGTTAATTACCGAAGGACATGCATGATTATCTTGGCTTAAAACATGACGTTGATAAGCTGAGCCTGAGGCTGTGAACTGGATTAAACTATTTCGACGTGGAGTCCAGTGGTAGGCTTTTGTGAGCACGGTAATGAACCTCTTCATTCTACAAGGAACGGGGAATATGTTGACCTGGAAAGTAACTAAACTTTTCAAAAGAGACCATACTGCAGGGAGTTAAAACACCATAACGAACCGATCAGCCAACGAACCATCAAATAGCGAACTTCCTAAATTGCTATGTAACAAGCCAATGACTTATTTAGCCAACTAACGAATTAAGTAGAAAACTAACGTACTAACTCAGTAACCAGCTAATTACTTGACTTTTTAAGATTAGAGGTTATCACAGCGGTGGTTATGAAGAGTATTATCTTGAGGGATATTACGTCCTGTAAGGCAAAGGCAAGGTTGTCCCTGTGCTTAACTAATTAAGCACTACATTATGAAGATATATGGGGGAGTGGCTGTATAGATCCACATATTCTTGACTTCGACACTAGTTGGAGATGAGTGATCATCTTCACGCGCAGGCCGCTTTTTATTTTCCTTGGCACTACAGCCCCAGTGGGCCTAGGCCTACCTCCATGAACTTCTCCGTTCACTTCGGTTTTTCTAGATCTTACACTTTCGGTAGGACTCCTTGGGCGGGTGATCAGCTCGTCGCAAGGCCTCTACCTGTACACAGACACAGAAAAACGCACACACACAAACTAAACATCCATGCCCTGAGTGGGATTCGAACCCACGATCCCGGTTTCCAAGCGAGCGAAGACAGTATATGCCTTAGAACGCTCGGCTACCGTGACCGGCCCAGGCCGCTTTACCACCGGGAAAATAGTACCCGGTACCCACTGGGTACGAGGCTTGCTGGGGCATAGGCCCGGTCTGAAAAGTTGGAAAGGAGGAAAATGTTACCCTTACTGGAACTCGAACTTCGACCCCTTGGCCGTCCAGCCCGTAGCTAGTCGCTATGCCAACTGCACTATCTCGGCTATGCAGTCCAATGAAATTAAAGTTGAATTGGAACGGACCATACGGCTTTATATCTCTTATAACTCTTCACTTACTTCACTGACTATTTAATCAGCTAGGTAAGTGACTAGACAGATGCGTGACTAATAGTTTAGCAAATTATTGAACCATTTAATTAACCATCTAAGTATCTAGTTACCTACCTTACAAACTGACATTCACTGGAACACTTACTACGAAACTACTCAGCTAATCAGTTATCCAACTACACAGCTAACTAACAGAACAACTAAGTTATTTTAAGGTACAGGATATTCATTGTGGTCTTTGATCTCTCCAGAAAATTCCTTGGTGTTATGGATCATGAAAGCTGAATGCCTTGTCCATAATAGCCAGTCATTGTACCCTATTCTGAGGTACCTCAAATCTTCGCAACCTATTTTTCTATGATCCATTTTAATATTATCCTCTCATGTATGCATAAACCTATATATCCCAAGATGTGTATAGATTTCAGGGTTTCCAACCGAACGTTAGTAAGTCTATGCGTTTATTGTGTTCATGAATTGCACTGCATCTGTATGTGTTAGAAACACACGTGTTTGCACAAATTGTAGGTTGGACGTTTGCGTTTCCGCTCTTCATCTCTGATCTGGCTGTTATTGGAAGAAAGTTTTTTTCGGAAATTTTAGGTTTAGGAAGCCAGCTAATATGAATTATAATGCTTTAATACCTATACGCCGATCACATTGGCCGCGCGGTCTAAGACAAGAAATATCTTCGCCCGCTCGAACACTGATATGAAGGGTTCGAGGGTTCGAATTCCACTTAAGCTATGGATGTCTGTTTCTGTTTGTAGGTAGCGGACTGGCGACGGGCTGATCCCCCGTCCAAGGAGTCCTGCCGACAGTCTTAAATTAAGAAACTGGAGCGGAACGGAACGTTTCACGGATGCCCTATGCCCCAAGTGGGAGCAAAAGGAAGAGAAGAAGAAGACATACGGTGTAACCCTTCAGGGTTCTTGAACGCATCGTGCAAACCGTGTGTATTTTCAGTTGACAGAAACTACGCGCGTTTGGCTCTTGTTGTAATGAACAGGACAGCTGAGGGGACAGGCTACAGGTTGGCCAACTATAGCACTGGATTATGAACAGTTAACTTCGTGTTCTGCAGACACCCAGGGCTCTTGGGCTGTGAGTGAAAATGTGAAGAAAACCATGTATTTCTCTCTAGTAACAAGTTTCAGACTCCTCGTTTATCCACCGAGCCACGTACATGGCCTGGTGCTTAGTTAGGCAAGGGAAGTCTTTTACATAACAGGTACAGAGATGACAGGACACGGAATGTACAGTGCAACCTTGGTTACCATGGGAACATGGAGAGTGCACCTCACTCCACAGTTACATAAACTTCCTGTCACATAATCGACTTTGAAGGCACAGATATGCAGTGCTGCTGTTTCAGGCAGAATTTCAGCTTTATTTCTTCCCTTCTGTTTCCTTTTTGTGTCCTTTTCCTCTCTTTTCTTATAATTTTTATATTTTTTACCTTTTTGCTTTCTCTTTTCTTTTGGTCTTCTTTGCTTGTTTGGCTGTTTTCCTTACTTTCTTGTTTCTTCGTAACACGATACTCCTTGGCCAGTTGGCGTTTGTTCGTTTAGTCAGACTAAGTAACCACATGGAGCAGAATCCTTGGGAGAGCTCGAAGACTCATTATAGTATTCACAAGAGCGTAACACTAGTCTTCCTCCTGTGCCAGATGAATCCATTCCACACACTCCCTTCCTATTTCTTGAAAATTCGTCTTTAATATTATCTTGCGATGTAGGCCTAGGTTTTTAAAGTAGTCTCTTTCCTTCAAGTTTTCTTACCAAAACTTTGTATGTCCTTATCTTTGTCATATATCTCTCCCCTGTATTGGTACCTGTTGACACGTAATAAATTCATCAGTACATAGGACCGCCACTGGATACGATTCTGAGCCAGTTCAATCCAATTCACTTACGAGTAACTACGAAAAATTTTCGTATCCTCCCATTTTAATTTAGTTTTTTCTAAAGTACAGCACTGTATCTCTATTTTGTTTGAATGACATGGGCCACTTACGAGTATGTACATTACAGCACTGTTGTGTAAGAGTCACAGCAACTCTCTGTCACGTGGGTGACCGGACAAACCACTCTTATAGCGACACACCGATGTCTATTTTTAGCCTACTTTCCCCATCGGGTTGTTATTTATCCCTTGATACTTTTAGATGACGCTTATATTCTAGAGGGACGGGACTTCATTCGAATCTTTTCCAGTTTACGTCATATCTGAGTGTTAGGGTCATACCTTGAAGTAGGTAACGACAGCCTCCTTTTATATCCTTACTTACTCACTATTTTCGGTCCTATCAAATTCGTTTCTATAGGCTCTGTTAATATCTGAAATTGAAATAGTAGTGTAAAGACTATGAAAAGTTGAAAAGTCCTACCTTCTGGAACAAAATGTCGTGTAGCCTTTTATATCGCAGAAGATGGAACTCTTCATAACCACTGCTGTGAAAATATGATATATGAAGTTTCCTATCCTCACACTTAGTATATTATAGTGGATTTATTCTATTGATTTCGATGCTGTGAATGACAGAGTCAGGATTGGAGTCAGAGTCAGAGTCAGAGTCAGAGTCAGAGCCAGAGTCACAGTCACAGTCAGTTACATTAGGACTGGCAGTATACCGCCACTCAGTTCGTCTTGGCGATAAGCCCCTTGAGACTCACGACCAGCAATTTTTTTTTCCAGCTGAACACTTGCATTTTGGTCTTTGTGTAACATCCTCTCTGACGAGAGGATGGGTGTGTCGTTTACAATTGCTGAACCTCACCAGCGCAGCCATTCTCGGTCCGAGTCCCGCGGGACTCATGACCATATTTTATTGTGTCAGATTTGAGACTTAAACAACATGGAGGGCCAGGCCGCTGTATTTATATCCCCCAGGCATTGAGTTCCTATATCATTGCCTTCTACGACTCGCAGGGATACGGTGGAGGCATTCGACTCCGCCTTCACACGATATACATATCTGCACTTAGGATTTGTTTAATGATAACGGCAATTTCATCCTACGGGGACTCATAATCTGGCCAATCAAATTCGAGGATACTGCGTTGAAATAAGCCACTACATTTACCTCCGTAATCCTTCATCGTCATAAAACAGCCCAGCATTCTGCGTTACAAATTTTTGCTACCTACATAACATTGTTAAATAAACTACGATTTTCTTTCTCTATTCATGACTGTCTGTTCCATCTAGTACCGAAGTTAAGAACGAGTGGAAATATACTTCCATTTCTCCATACGTATTCCTAGTATGATGTTTTATTAAGCTCAAGGGCAACTTCACATTTTATGCCTCTCTGCAATAAGCCCCTGCCTGTGCTTGACCTTCATACCAGTCCTGCTCCGGAAACTTATCCATGCTTTATTTTGATTTGTTGTATTGACGTATTGGCGTCATGTTGAGTCGCTCTGCTATCACCTGCGATGTCCAATCCGTAACTGATTTCTAGCACGTAACTTTTTCATTTCCTCGAAAATTGACAAGTGGGTTGTCCATAGCAAGTGTCAACGGGGATAGTTTTTTTTTAGTTCCAGAACAATACGGAGTGCAGTAAGCTGCTTATCATAAATTTCTGGTAATATTTATGATGTCTTGTAAGTTTTTCACGTGCCATACATGGCCCACGATCCTAAGATCAAAACGGAAAAACTCTTCACTAGACTGCAGAATATTACAGGATTTTTACCAACAAATTTCAGGAGTCTCATTTCAAAATATATCATAATAACTAGGGGCACGCAGTAGCGTAGTTGGTTAAGGAACTATGCTACAAGCTGGAAGGTCGCTGGTTGGAGTCCCGATGACGTAATTGTTCCAGCAGCATTAAGGCCCTCGGGTAGACTCAGCCTCTATCAGAAATGAGTACCAGCAGTCTTGGGAGGGGGGGTAAATGGTGGCCGGAGCGTAAGGTTGACAACCTCGTCGCCATCTGTGAGCCGATTGTCTAGAGAAAGTGTTGGAACCTCGACGTCTCACAACCCTATGGGTCTTACAGGGATAACTTTACATTTTTTACCTTTCAGAAGTGTTTTAAATTGTAACATCGTTAGTAAATCATAAATATAAATTATTATAACTATAACAGTTGATTATATAACACGAAATTAATGTTCAGTATCATAATCTATGAAGTCCATGTTTTCCTCTACTGATGATGCATTCCGCGCCAAAATCTTTCCCGAAATATATGCTGTAGGAGCTCTAGAAGCATATACTAGGGCACTTCAGCTACCTCAAGTGTCAACATTAATTTTATTGAATTTCCTTCATTATATGTAGCCTCGTGTAACGCAACACGGCTATTATCTCCAGCAGCGCGTTGCAGTGACGACTCGGACTAACGCATATTTCGAAACAAACTTTCCACTTGTACGTGATCCTCCCTAACACGCAATGTTTCGTATGGGCTGCCTCAACCCGGCACTCCTTAATTAACCCGTTAGCTGTTAGAAATAACGTGTCTTTCGGAACAGGGTTCTCGTTCACTCGGCCATTTTTGTCTGACCATCACTATTATCTTCGAAATAATAAACCAACTATTACGACTTTTCAACGATTGAAATTGGAAGTAGCCATAAAATACAGAAATATAAGACTTGTAGTTGTGTTTCTCATGAATCGGGATAGCTCAGTCGGTATAGTGACTGGCTAGGGGCTGGACGACCGAGGGGTCGGAGTTCAAGTCCCGGTAAGGTCAAGAATTTTCTTTTTTCCACGTCGTCCAGACCTGCTCTGAGGCCGACCCAGCTTACTATCCAATGGGTGCCGGGAGTTGTTTCCCTGGGGTAAGGCGGCCGGGGCGTGAAGCTTACCACTCATCTCCAACTATTGCCGAGGTCAAGAAAATGCATCTCTATACATCCACTCCACTTCATGGCGTAGTGCTTAGCTAGTTAAGCACAGGGGTAACTTTATCTTTTACCTTATTTGTGTTTCTTAAAAATAAAAAGGCTGCGCCATAGCTGAAGCGGTTAGTCGCTGGCGGCTTCCCACCGCGGCGGCCCTGGCTCGATCCCGGGTCTGGTTAAGTGGGATTTGTGGTGGACAAAGTGGCGCTGGGGCAGGTTTTCTCCCAGTACTTCGGTGTGCCCTGCCAATCTTCATTCCACCAAT